>NW_006239049.1:611263-620547 GCF_000226075.1 Solanum tuberosum | reverse complement strand
CTTGATTCATTCGTCATAGTCTTTGTTGATGATATTTTGGTCTATTCGAAAAAGTGAGGAAGAGCATGCCGACCATCTTCGCATTGTTCTGGGTGTTCTTGGGAAACAAATGTTGTATGTTAAATTTTCTAAGTGTGAATATTGGTTGACTTCTGTTGCATTTTTGGGACATGTAGTGTCAAAAGAAAGGGTAATGGTAGATCCTCAAAAGATTGAGGCGGTTAAGAATTGGGTTCGACCTAGCTCTGTGATGGAAGTTCGAAGTTTTGTGGGGCTCGCTAGCTACTATCGTCGATTTGTGAAGAACTTTGCTTCTATTGCCACTCACTTGACTAATTTTACCAATACAGAGATACCATTTGAATGGACTGAAAAATGTGAGGAGAGCTTCCAAAAGTTCAAGGCTCTCTTGACCACCGCGCCTATTCTAGCATTACCGGTTGAAAGTAAAGATTTATTATTTATTGTGATGCTTCACATTCTGATTAGGGTACTGTGTTGATGTAGGATAAGAATGTTATAGCTTATGCCTCGCGTCAATTGAAGGTGCATGAGAGGAACTATCCAACACATGGTTTCGAGTTGGCAGCGGTAGTGTTTTCTCTTAAGATCTGGCGGCATTACCTTTATGGTGTTAAGTGTGAGGTGTTTACTGATAATCGCAGTTTGCAGCATGTGTTCACTCAAAAGGATCTGAATTTGAGACAACGAAGGTGGATGGAGTTACTTAAAGATTATGATGTCACCATTCAATACCATCCGAGCAAGGCTAATGTAGTGGCAGACGCTCTAAGTCGAAAAGCGGTGAATATGGGTAGTTTAGCTTGCTTGAGTGTAACTAAGCGATCTTTGGCTAAGGAAATTCAAACCTTGGAGTCTAAATTCATGCAATTGGGCATCTCTGAAAGATGTGGTGTGTTAGCTAGTATTGACGTAAGGGCCACATTCATTGAGGAGATCAAGGCGAAGCAATTTGAGGATGAAAATTTGAAAAAACTTAAGAAGAAGACTGTGATTGGTCAGGCACAAGAGACCACTCTTGATGCAGAAGGTGTGCTCAGTTTTAAAGGAATAATTTGTGTTCCTTGAGTTGATGACTTGATTCAAAAGTTGTTGATAGAGTCTCATGGTTCGCGATATTCCATTCTTCCAGGTTTGACCAAGATGTACCGAGACTTGAAGCGAATTTATTGGTAATTTGTGTTCCTTGAGTTGATGACTTGATTCAAAAGTTGTTGATAGAGTCTCATGGTTCGCGATATTCCATTCTTCCAGGTTTGACCAAGATGTACCGAGACTTGAAGCGAATTTATTGGTGGCCAGGCATGAAGAAGGATATAGCAGAGTTCGTGGCTACGTATCAAAATTGCCAACAAGTGAAGTATGGCCATCAAAGTCTTGCAGGTTTGCTTCAAAGAATGCCAATTCCGGAATGGAAGTGGGAAGGATAGCCATGGATTTCGTGGTTGGTCTTCCCAAGACTTTGGGGTAGTTTGATTCTATGTGGGTAGTGGTTGATAGATTAACTAAGTCAACCCATTTTATTTCGGAAAGAATAGTAATGTTGAACAATTGGCTAAAGTTTATGTGAAATAGATAGCGAGGTTGCATGGGGTGTCCCTCTCTATCATCACAGACTATGGTACCCAATTCACATCCAAGTTTTGGAGCAAATTACATGATGAATTGGGCACACAACTCACTTTTAGTAAAGCCTTCCATCCAAAGACAGACGGGCAATCAGAGAGGACTATTCAAGTGTTAGGAGACATGTTGAGGGCATGCGTGATTGATTTTGGAGGTCATTGGGATAAGTTCCTACCTTTGTGTGAATTCTCCTAAAATAATAGTTATCAATCCAGCATAGATATGGCACCATTTGAGGCACTTTATGGGAAGGGATGTAGATCAGCCATAGGATGGTTTGAGGCTGGAGATATGAAACTACTGGGGATTGATTTAGTGAAGGATGCTCAAGATAAGGTGAGGAGTATTCAAGCTAAGCTTTTAGCAGCCCAGAGTAGACAGAAGAAGTATGCGGATCATAAGGTAAGAGATATGGCATTTCAGACTAGTGATAATGTTCTTTTTAAGATATCACCCATGAAAGGGTGGATGAGGTTTGGCAAGAAAGGTAAGCTAAGTCCGTGATACATTGGTCCCTTTGAGGTTCTTGAATGTGTGGGGCCAGTGGCTTATAGATTGGCTCTACCCCCTAATCTATCGGGTGTTCATCCGGTATTTCATGTGTCCATGTTGAAGAGATATCATGGTGATGGAGATTACATCATTAAATAAGACTAAATTGTGTTAGGCAAAAACCTCCAATATGAGGAGAAACAGGTAGCAATTCTTCATCGTGATGTGTGTAAGTTGAGGACTACAGAGATTAAGTCCGTGAAAGTTCAATGGAAGCATCATCTAGTTGAGGAAGCTACTTGGGAAATCGAGAGGGATATGCGAGACAAGTATCCCCAACTGTTCGTCGATTCAGGTACTACTCTATTCCTTCCTAAGCCTATTTTTTTCATAAGTTTGTCACTCGGGGACGAGTGATGGGAAAATTGGTATCTATTGTAACGAACGGGTTTCGTCGTTATAGAAAAGCCAATGGGGAAAACATTTTGGGCCGAAAAACTTTTTCGTAGTAACTTGAAATTTCCCAACCTAGTCCAGATTTGGATGAAATCGGAGTCATTAAGGTGTAGAGAAATCTGGTAACAATCAGGTGATTTAATTATGATTTTGATTACATGAGTAGATAGATAAGTCGTTAAGGAATTCTTACGACTTTACGGAATTGAATTCGGGCAAATAGAACGCCGAAATTGATCTTAGCGTGAACATGTAGTTTTTGAGTGTCGTTGGTTGAAGGTGTGTTGTGAAATGGGGGTAATGGATTTATTAAAATAGCACAATGTTTCGTGCAAGATACTTTGGCGGGGATTTCTGCCGCCAGGGCAGGGCCGTTGTAGTGGGGCGAGGACCGTTGTGGCGGGCCAGACGCGACTTAAAGTCAAATTTGAGAGGCAAGGAACGAACCGAGGTCTTTTCTTGACGGTTGTCCACCATTCGTGAGGCTAAAAGTAAGATTTTTAACTCCTCGAATCCGTTTTTTGATCCGTAGAACCTAATCTAATGAGTAATTATCGATGCGGAAGGATTTTGATCTAGAATCTATGGTGGAAACATCTCTAACTTGGGTACTTGGGATCGTGGGTTTGATCTAAGCTTGATAGAATTGTTAGTAATTCGGCTAATTAGTTATTGTTTATTGATTTTCATGTTATAATGATTGTTTGTAGACCAAAAACAAGCGGAACGAATTCGGAAAGGGAAGGATCAAGTTTCTTAGGGTTTCAAGCTTGTTTCGAGGTAGGTGATGGTTGTGATTCTATGATTGTGTGATGTATGTTTGTCTTGCTTCATTATGGTACATGTATGTTGATGAGTCCACAAATTGAACTCATTTAGGGCTTTTATTTTAATAGAAATAGTGTCCTCAAATGCTAATTTTATCTCAATATCTGATGAAAACTCTAAAGTTTCAGGTATTTGAAGTTTGAGTGACAGCATGGACACTTACGTGCAAAAAGGAACAAAAAGGCTAAAAAGAACGAAGAAACTGAAGCCTTAGCTTCGCCAAGAACACTTGGCGAGTCGCCGAAGGGACATACTCCGCCCTTTGTTCCAGTACGCGAAGCCCTGAAGGAAGAGGATCAAAAAGGCGATGAAAGGAGCAATCGGCGTATCGCCGAACAGTTCCGTGAAGCAGGGATATACCGCCCAATGATCCAGGACACAAACATGTTGAAGGCAAAGCACAAAAGGCGATGACCTTGAGGAAGGGCGAATCGCCGAGTTGATCAGCGATTCCGACCAATGTCGCCGAATGACCTGCTGCATCACAAATTTTTGAAAACTATAAATACTCGTTGAGAGTTATAGCTTAGTATCAAATTTTAGTATAATAAAAGTTTCAGTGTGAAACAATTAATATAATTTTATTACTTTTCTCGGAGTTTGAGAGGGTTTTGAAACTTGAAGAAGAAGAGGGTTTCATCTCAAAGTATTTGAACTTGGGTCTCTCGGATTCTTAACTCTTGGCCTGTAACAAGACTTAAATATTCATACCCATTCGAATGCAAGCTCATTTAGGTATAAATTTCTATCTCTTGATGTGTGGGTAAAAACCCCAATTCTTGGGGTGTGATTTAGCAAATATGTGTTGAGATTATTGTTGGGTTTTGGTTGCTGATAGGTTAGATGTATTTTAATGGTGATTTCACCTAGCGGTTGTGGTTTAATTTAATGGTTTTGTAGTTGCAAATACAAAACCACCCATGTATTTTTGGCTTTCTCGAGAGAGAGGTCGCGAAACCAAGACCACTAGACTGATGGCCTAAGGAGTGGGTCGATATGAGGTTCAGCCTGAGAGGGTGAGCCCTAGTCCCATATCCTAACACTCAACTCGAGAGAGTGAGTGGGGTAAGGCGTAGGCTGGCCTTCATGCGGCAAATGGGTGTCCGAGAGGAACCCATTTGAAACAGGGTAAGTTGCCTGAGAGGAAACTTATTTCCATCTAAAGCTTAGCCTAGTCACTATTATCCTGCAAATTTCCTATCAAAAGCATGTATCCAACGATTTATACCAATATATATTGCGGTTACATCCCAAGAATCCCCTCTCATTCATAGATTTCTTTGTTATTTTTACTGTTTTTGCTATATTTTTGACAAATCCCCCATTTGATATTTGACACTTTTGTGTCAACCCCCTTTAATTTACAATGTTTTTAGTCGTTAACGTCTTTAGCTACGACTAGTTAGAACTAATTTTATTTTTCTATTAATTCTCGAAACCACTCCCTTGGGACACGACCCCAATCCTTGGTTGGGTTATTATACTATTGCACGATCGTAGACACTTGCATAAGAAATTGTGTCGTTGATTACGCAAATATCAAAATGGCGCCGTTGCGGGGGAGTGGTTTTATTTGAGAATTCTTAGTTTAGTAAAATCTTTGTTCTTCTTAGTTGTAGTTTACTAACCTTATTTTTAGTTTTGTTTTTCTCTAAGTTGATGTATGCAGAAACCCTGAGCATGGCTGAGGGAAGTGGTGACAAGTTAGCTGGGACGAACCAAGAAGTCGAGGCTGACTTCAAGTTAGCTGCACTGGCAACTCAGCTGAACGATTTAGCCACCAAAATCTCAAAGGTGGAAAACCAGTGCAAAAGCCAAAGGGGGCACATACCTCCTTATGGGCAAGAAAGGTCTAGGAGCAATGAAAATAAACGTATTGAGGATACGCTATTAATCATTCTCCAAAAACTTCATAAGCAAGATAAAATGCTAGAGGTGATAAAGGAAAGCGTGGAGGTATTGAATCAGATGAGTGGCTCCCACTCAAGATCAATCAAGTTGATTAAAAACCTGTTGGACCACACATTGCCTCATCTCTACCCAAGGAGTAAAGGCGGGTTGCCTAGTGGCACTACGTCTAACCCTAGAGATGAAGTTTGACTGGTAGCTCACGTCGAGCCACGACGTTAAATAAGGCGCTTCTTGGGAGGTAACCCAAGGTTTTAAATGGTTTTGTAGGTCTCAGAAATAACGGTGTGTTGAATGAATAGGTTAAAGTGTGGAAAATGTGTGGAAATTGCATTGGGCGAACTAATAGTTCCATTCAGCGAATCACCGACCAGGTTGGCGGTCCCGATGAAAACCGTTGTTTGGACCTTCACTTTGACTAAAGGTCCTGTAAAATTTGGCGAGATAAATGACCATTCGGCGTGTCTCCTACTGGATCGGTGAGTGCAACTAATGTCGCCGAATGGTTGCAAACTGGATGATTTATAATGGCCAAATGTCCAAAGATTTGAGATCTTTACTTTCCCTCATTCTAAATCTTCACAAATTCACACCAAGGTAGTATTTTCAGTATTCTTACATTCTACTAGTATTTTAGTTAACTGATCTATGCTCAAAGTTGGATTTCTTTGTTGCCTAACTTTTCAATCACATTTTAATCAGCACAGAAAGTTGGTTATCCAAACCCCGATTCTACTTTTGAATAGTTTGAAATCTTTTGCAATGATCAAATCTTATTGATGTGTGCTAGACCTTTCTGCTAGGATTAGAATGTTTATTTCAATTTAAAAATCGTGCCCGTAGTGTTTTGATCGTCAAATGCCTGTATTTGTTGTGATTTTAATTGAATAAAATCTCATTGGGTTGTGCTTGTGCATTGTTTTGATTGTTTGGGTAAAGTCGTAATAGCCCGTTTTTGTGCTAAATGACAAAAGTTGCTTAATGATAGAATGGATAACCACATTCTTAAGAGCAAATATCGTCAAATAGCTAAACTTGGCAAAACCGGGAGAAGTCGGAGCATTCCGGAGTGATGGGTAATATGGGTCTTGTTTGAATTTCGTTAGTGCATGTTTTGATTTTGCTTTCAGGGTTTGCGGGATTAAATTTAAGAAGATGGATTGAAAATGGGAACGTTGGACCATTTGGTGAGCTGAGTCGAGGCCGCCGAATCGTTCGGCGGTTCGCCCTATGTCTCTATCTCGCCCTTGATATTACGTCAAATTGGCCGAGACTGTAACTTTCGGCGAGCAGCCATGAGTCGTCGTCTTGATCGCCCTCTGTATGCTTACCCCTGAGACCTTATGCACTGTAACTTTTGGCGTACAAACCATTGCTCGCTAAAAGAGGTTCGGCGACTCGCCGATCTACTTGGCGAGCTTTTCTGCAGTAGATTGCCTTTGATTCTATTTGTTTTCTTTCCTTAACTCTTCCCAAATCTTTTGCAGGTATGACTAAACCTAACAAAGCTAGTAGCAACACACCACCCCGACACAGAGGAAAAGGGATCACAATCAATGATTATGCAACTGCATCCAAGCACAAGGCCACCAAAATTTCCACAACTGGTGGAAAAGGCAAGGGCAAGGACAAAACTAATGAACTATCAGACGCAAGTTCCGACAGTACTGGTTTTTTCACCAATGACCCAACCACATATGACAGTGAGAGCATGGGTTCTGATGAAGATGAACTAATGGAGGCACAAAGGAATGAGTTACAATCTAAACAAATGAACGACCCATTTCGGATCAGAAACCCTCGATCCACCACTCAGACTCCTCCAATTTCAGAGTAGGCAATAGTACTAGCACCTCCAGTACAACGGCCCCCCCCCCCCACCTAAATCAACAAACAGATCAAAGTGTGAGGGACTGAGAACGATCATTGAGGAAAAATGACTCTCCATAGATAGGGTGATTGATAAGTACCCCGAGATAATAGAGTGCCTGAAATATCACAAATTTGAAATATTCACAAAACCCCGTAGCTCTTACATACCAAGCTGGGTTAGAGAGTATTACAATGCATACAATGCATTGGTACCTCAACGGAATAGGTTAGTGTCGTCTTTCTAAGCAGTTGACTACGTGGTCGTTAGAGGAAGGAAGGTAGCTTGTGACAGTGAAGCTATCAACATAGCTCTGGGTATGTCAGATAAGATTAATGATCACTGCCAGCACTTAATCAGAACAAAGAAGCTGGATGAAATCAAAAAGTGGTTAGCCCCGCTGATCTCAGATGATACTGCTCCAAGATGGCTAGTAGAAGGAGCTTCAATTGAAAAGAAAGATTTGAGTGTAGCGGCAAGATACTGGTTTGGGTTCATCAACAACACAATTATGTCATCACAAAACGAATCAATCATTCTCCTTGCTAAGGAAGCTTGTCTTGGATGCATCATAGATAAAACCAGGATAAATCTAGGGATGATAATTGCTTCTGAGATCCATATGCGCGCAAATAAGCACCAGACATCTCTCCCCTTCCTGGTATTAATCACTGCATTATGCGAAAGAGCTCGGGTGCCTAGAGACACAAAGACGGATGTGGAATTGTTTGCCACCGCCTCCACCAATATCCAAAAGATCGAAGCTGAATATCTTAAGGATCAAGCGGTAAAGAAGTTGAAGGAAGCTGTGGCCACTGTTTCTATACCTGAAGAGGCATCTTTGTCTACTCCGGTGCCTGGGTCTTCAGGTATACCCGCTCCTTCTTCTCTTTCATAATATCCAGGTCCCTCTACTTCTGTGATGTCACCCAGACCCACTGCTACAGTTGCATCCTGTGAATCGATCACTCAAGTATCCTTGATCCGGATGGGACAGCTTGCTCAATCTGCTGATTTTTGGGCAGCCAACATAGAAAGCTCCATTCCAGGAATGATTCAGGCTACCCTCGATGATGTTGTGACACCACTAAGCACTACTATTGATGCTCTGGCAGCCAGAATAGCCATGTGTGAGCGTGACCAAGGAGCCACAAAAGAGGTGACAGGCTTAAAGGCCGCTATTGCAGAGTTGAGGAAAGATGTGGACTACTTAAAATCCACCTATGTGTCCATGATCTTTGGAACAGTGGAGAATCCATACATGCCTACGATGCCTCAGACCACCACTGGACATGGGGATAGAGCAAAACATATAGCCGATCATGACTTAAAGGATGAGACTGACGAAAAGATGTTTGAGGGAACTGCAACAGACGACATAGCTGAGACTGAAGAAATTATGGTATATGTTGTTGTGCAGGCCTCCCTAGTAGTTGCTACTAGATCCAGTGAAGCTGGTCCTTCTGGAAGTCACTCCGGGCACTGACGCCTAGACAAATTGAGCGACTACTTAGATAGGATCCCCTCTCTACCTCTCTCTTTGTCTTTCTTTATCTTACCTTTTGGATTCTGTGCTAATGCATTTGAGGACAAATGTTTTTTTATTTGTGGTGGGGTAAGGCTCACCTTTTGTGTGCTATTTGTGATTCATGTTTTGTATATATTTGGGTTATTCTGGTTTAAAATTGTGTTTTATCTGCTTTTTGTGAATGTTTGAGCTTATGGCTCCCTTTTATTTTAAATTGCAAAATAATTTTGACACCTTTCCGAAAAATAGAAAAAATTTCATTTATCGAAAATTTTTGCCACCTCTTGTGTTGAAAGTGGCTGTTCTTGTACAAATTCAAACCTTGGTTCCAATCAATACCGATGACTTGAATAGTGCTCTCAATCGAAATAACATGAATATGCGGCTACGACGAGGCCAAATGAAGTTGCATAGACAATATGTGAACTCTTTGTATCTCATTGTGATTAGCCATTTATCGAATTGATTCTCTTTTAATGACCATTGCACACTAGCGAAAGTGTGTTGTCTTGTTTGACTTAAGTGTCGATGCCTTGTGTGATAAGCTTACCTGGA
>NW_006239049.1:587376-610665 GCF_000226075.1 Solanum tuberosum | reverse complement strand
CACTCAGCCCCATTACAAGCCTTGAAAAGACCTTTTTGATCTTGAGTGAGTCGAATCAAAGATCGATTGGAAAATAAGGGCAAGCCTATGGGTGAAAACATGCATTGTGTTCCCCTTTTTGAGTGTGAGCGTTGCATCTGATTCCTGATCTTGAATTGATTAACCTCTGTGTGTGAGGATGAAATCGTTCTTTATGTGAGGGCATTTAGATACTCTTTGTTGAGCTTGAACTTGCACAAGTAGCAAGTATTGCGAGCATGAGAATCTTTGGTAATGGTGTGTCACAACTTGAATCTTTGAGTACACAAGTGATCTTTGCATGAGTAATTTGAGTCTTGTTGTGTATGTTCATGATTTAGTCTTGTGTAGCACTATTTGCCACATCCTATTTGAACTGCTGAACTTGAGTTTTACTTGAGGACAAGCAAAAGTTTAAGTTGGGGGTGTTGATGAGTCCACAAATTGGACTCATTTAGGACTTTATTTTGATAGAAATAGTGCCCTCAAATACTTATTTTGTCTCAATATCTGATGAAAACTCTTTCTAAAGTTTCAGGAAGTTTGAGTGAAAGCATGGACACTTACGCGCAACAAGGAACAAAAAGGCTGAAAAGAATGAAGAAACTGAAGTGTGAGCTTCGCCAAGCACACTTGGCGAGTCGCCGAAGGGACATACTCCGCCCTTTGTTCAAGTACGCGAAGCCCTGAAGGAAAAGGATCAAAAAGGCGATGAAAGGAGCAGCCGGCGTTTCGCCGAGCAGTTCCGCGAAGCAGGGATATACCGCCCAATGATCCAGGACACAAACATGCGGAAGGCAAGGCCCAAAAGGCAATGAACCAGAAGAAGGGCGAATCGCCGAGTTGATCGGTGATTTCGACTAATGTCGCCGAATGACCTGTTGTAGCACAAATTTTTCAAAACTATAAATACTTGTTGAGAGTTATAGCTTAGTATCAGATTTTAGTATCATAAAAGTTTCAGTGTGAAACAATTAATATAATTTTAGTACTTTTTCTCGGAGTTTGAGAGGGTTTAGAAACTTGAAGAAGAAGAGGGTTTCATCTCCAAGGATTTGGACTTGGGTATCTCAGATTCTTCACTCTTGGCCTGTAACAAGACTTTAATCTTCATACCCATTTGAATGCAAGCTCATTGAGGTATAAATTTCTATCTCTTGATGTGTGGCTAAAAACCCCCAATTTTTTGGGTGTGATTTAGCAAATATGTGTTGAGATTATTATGGGTTTTGCTTGCTGATAGGTTAGACGTATTTTAATGGTGATTTCACCTAGCGGTTGTGGTTTAATTTAATAGGTTTGTAGTTGCAAATACAAAACCACCCATGTGTTTTCGGCTTGCTCGAGAGAGAGGTCGTGAAACCAAAACCACTAGATTGATGGCCTAAGGAGTGGGTCGACATGAGGTTCAACCCGAAAGGGTGAGCCATAGTCCCATATCCTAACACTCAGCTCTAGAGAGTGAGTGGGGTAAAGCGTAGGCTGACCTTCATGCGGCAGATAGGTGTCCGAAAGGAACCCATTTGAAATGGGGTAAGTTTCCCGAGAGAGAACTTATTTCCATCTAAAGCTTAGCATAATCACTATTATCTTGCAAATTTCCTATCAAAAGCATGTACCCAACGATTTTTACCAATATACATTGCGGTCACATCCCAAGAATCCCCTCTTTTTCATATATTTCTTTGTTATTTTTACTGTTTTTGCTATATTTGTGACAAAAACCCCATTTGATATTTGACACTTTTGTGTCAACCCCCTTTAATTTACAATGTTTTTAGTCATTAACGTCTTTAGCTACGACTAGTTAGAACTATTTTTATTTTTCTATTAATTCTCGAAACCACTCCCTTGGGACATGACCCCAACCCTTGGTTGGGTTATTATACTATTGCACGATCGTAGACACTTGCATCGTAAGTTGTGTTGTTGATTACGCAAACATCATATGTATGCGGATATCGCATTATTGATCACACTTGTTGTAAATGAGGTTATATAATTGATGAATGCCATGAATCATGACATGATTGTATGATTATGAGAATGTACTTGTGATTGTGATTGTGGCTTATTTAATGGATCGGGTGTTGCGTTCTGACACACTAACTTGGATCGGTTTCCACGCTCCATCATAAATATAGGATCAGTCACCACATTTCGGCATAAACAATAGATCGGGTACCACATTCCGATACACTAACTGTTTGGGTTTGGGTTCCGTGAGAGGACCAATGACTTGTCATTATTGTGTATCTTGAGAAATGTGAAATTGTTCATTATTTGTAAATGTTGATGATGTTGTATATGTTCGATATATGCATGTGATTATATTGTGGTAATGATTTATGTATGTGACACTTAGTGGGATAACCGCGTGATCGTACCAGTACACTGTGGTTGTGGTTGTGCACTGATACTGCACTTGCGCTTTCTTTGTTGAGTACAGGGCATCTTCAAGCGGCTATTGACCAACCTCGTTTAGAAGATCAGTGATCGTCGTTTGAATTCAAGGGTGAGCCAGTTCTTCCAGGCTTCCATGAGTTCTCTTTCTGTCTATGTCGACATTTCAGACTTAGTCTTTCTAGATAGTTAATTAGTTCATTAGTTTGGGAATGTATCCCTTATTGTGTAGACGTTTGGTTCATTGTTAGATGTTTTGGTACATTCATTTTCTGGTTCTAGGTGTATTTTTCGCATTGTTTAGTAGTTAGATCTTTTGGAACTTTATGGGAACTTTTGTCTTTAGCTATTTAACTTGCTTATGTAACTTAAATGCTTTAGTTTTTGGTTTAGTTGCTTGGTTTGGGTTGTAGTAGTGGTTCTCCCACCGAAGGGTTAGTGTGGGTGCCAATCACGACGGTCTGGCTCGTGACAAAGTTGGTATCAGAGCCTAGGTTCATTGATCTCGATGTACCAAAATGAGTCTAGTACAGTCTTGTGGAACGGTACGGAGACGTCCGTACTTTTCTTCAAGAGGCTATAGGACTTTAAGAGATCTCTCTGATTTATCTTGTCTCTTTCGTGATATAACTTGATTAGAATTGGTATCTGTCGATTTAAATTGGTATCTAACATCCTTCACTCTTCTGTCCGCAGATGGTTAACACTAGATTCAACGGCGTCAGGCCCGTAGCTCACATCAATGCTCCAGCTGAGGAATCTGCAGCGAGAGGTTGTGGTCGAGGCAGGGGTAGAAGAAGATCTAGGGGTAGAGGTCGTGGATGAGTAGCACCTGCTGGGGATGGAGCTCCTATTTAGAATGCTCCGAGGAATGAGAACCCTTATGCGCATAATAAAGAGATAGAGGAGAATGCTGATGTTGAGAATGTTGAGGATGTTGGACAAGAGGAAGAGGTGCAGGCTGAGACTACCGGTGTTCTTCCCATAGACCAAGTGTTAGCTGTGCAGATCATGTCATTCTTGAAAGGGTTGGTTGGTCCTAGAGTGCTTCCTTTTGTTCAAGCAACTCAAGCTTCCGCCAATCCTTCAATTGTTATCACTGTCCCCAAGGTGGGAGGGAATGTAATAATGATGCTTTCTTCCGTCCTTTGTTTGGTTCTGTTATGACCGGTAATGAGCATGAAATGTTGACTAAGTTTTTGAAGCTAAATCCTCATGTATTTCTTGATTTTGAGAGTGAGGATGCTTGTGAGTTTATCTTAGACTGCTATTAGAGGCTTCATAAGTTGGGAATTGTCCATCACCATGGGGTTGAGTTCGTGACTTTTCAACTTCAAGGTGAGGCTATGAAGTGGTGGGGATCTTATATGGAATGCAGATCTTCAGTTTAACCTCGACTTACTTGGACCCAGTTTCATGCCCTATTTTTAGAGAAATATGTGCCTAGGACTTTGAGGGATCGCAAGAAGGATGAGTTCATGGCTTTGGAGCAAGGTGGTATGTCTGTGGCTGCTTATGAGGTGAAGTTTCATGTTTTGTCTAGATATGCTACTCAATTAGTGACTACTGAGGAAGAGAGTATCCGTTTATTTATTAAGGGACTAAATACTTTGTTGCAAGTATTATCTGTTCATATGACCTCTACAGGGAAGAGCTTTAATGAGGTAACAGACTTTGTTAAGAAAGTGGAGGGGGTGAGGCGAGACGGTCAGGCTAAGGCATTGGCTAAAAGGGAAAAGAACTCGGGTAACTTCAGGGTTCTTACTCCAGGGTTCGGAAGGCCAACGCTTGCAGCCAAGCCAATTCAGTCTGCTACGCCTGCCTCTACAGGTAATTACTTAGGAACTCCACCTCATAATTTGATTCAGGATAGCCAGGGAGTCACGCCTTCAACAGGCAACATGCCATCATTTGATCGTACATGTTACAACTGTGGTGAACTTAGACATATGAGGAGAGATTGTCCCCACCTATGTGTGTTAGATTCCACGCAGCTACAGACTAGAGCAGTGGTACCCGCGGGAAATGGTAATAATGGTCGAGGGTGTCACTCCCCGAGTTTACATACCGGACGTGACTGGCACTTGAGAACCATTGTTGGCCCTAAGCGAACCCTTGGCCTGGCTTACTTACTCAGCGGAAGACTCTAAGAATTATTACAATGATCAAATGCACTTACTCAATTGTTTAATAAAATAACTTATAATGTTTAAAAGTCAACATTCAACTTGGCCAAAATGGCAACTCAAGTTTTAACATATGAAATGATAATGGTAAAGACAACTAAACTATTAATTGTCTATGAACTCTCTAAAACAAAGAGGGATGTCGGGACAAGACCCCCGATCATCCTAATAATGAAATACTGAAAACAAATAATGAAAATAAGCCCTCTGAAATGCAAGGAGGCTCACCAACAGACTCTGAGTGCTCAACTGGATCAACGAGGCGCTAGATGCTGATCCTGGTTACCTGCGTCTGCATCATAAGATGATGCAGGCCAACTGGCATCAGTACATTGAATGTATGAGTATGCGAGTTGGAATGCTAAACACACTTAAGCTTGAAAAGGATCTGAAAGGAACACTTACCTTGGCTTTACTCAACTCCTGAACAAGTCAATTCAATATAAAACAATAAAACACATGCAATATATATAAAGCTTGTAAAACAGTGGAAAACAACTTAGTTCGTTAAAGAAAATGCAATAACAAACTCAACTTTACTTATGTAATAAAGTAATATAGTTTCTGTGGGAGATTCTCTAACCGACAACCACCACTATCATCCTAAGTGGTGATACAACGTCTTGCCCACGCTGCCAGAACTGTCCTATACTTTGCGATCATATAGGACGCCTTAACTAAGTGGATCCACTAGTCTATGCTAAAAGCATCTTAAAGAGTCATCTAAAAAGTATGATCCTTTACTACCCATGATGGCTACATGATTTATGGAGACCTGAGTTAATATGAACTCGCATCCCCGTATCGATGCTCAATACTATTCCCAAAATATACTTAGCTCATATGTTTTTAAAACAAACTTTTTTCTTTGGTTTGAGATAATTACTCAAAACTTAGCTTAAAAGCTCTCTTGGAATCGGTGTTCCCTTTCTTGCTCAAATGTGAAAACATTTTTTAAACTCTTGGGAATACTTAGTTCCCTTATAACTTCTTGAGAAATGAACTCAACTCTTACTCTTTGCTTAACTTGAAACTTAAGTCTTAAAACAAAGTTAAAACGTTTGTGAAAGACTTTTGAAAACTTTATAAACTTCTCTTGAATTGCTTCTTAACTTCTAGACTTGACTCTTAACTTTCCTTGAATTGAATTATGGATTCAAGATTCATGATTTCATGTTTATGGATTATTTCATGATGTTTATATGTACGTAAGAGTATTGGAATCAACTAAGAAACATAGGTACATTGCTAAGGAACAAGTACGAAAAGATGGGAACGAATGAGGAGAACTGGCGTCCCTGGTGCTCTGAGAGGCGCAGAGCGCCAGCCCTTAACATTCAGAGACTTTTCTGGGGCGTTCTGGATGGCGCGACGCCCCAAGGATGAAGATTCAGAGACCCTTTTGGGGACCGCTGGATGGCGCGATGCTCCACCCCTATCCCCAGGTGTTTGACGACTTTTTTTCTCCGTTTTTCATCTCTAAACCGTCTAAACTTCAATGGTTCATTCCCCAAACACTTAGAATCATTTATACCCTCAATATATGATAGATTCAAACCAAAATTACACCCGGAAACATGAATCAAATCGCAAGAAACTCCAACAACACAACCCACAAGAAATTCAAACTAAACTTTCTACAATGTTCATCAAGAATTAAATTTCTAAACTTTCAAAGACGTAAATTCGCTGAATTGAATCATGGTTGGCGCGTGGATGAACTAACCCAACGCTATGTGATCTCACATACATCGTAGGGATCACCCTTTGACGAAATCCAAAAGTTAAACTCGACGATCTTGACGAATCTTGATTTCTCTTCTCCCTTCTCCTCTTTTCTCTTTTCTCCAAGCACTAGAGTGAAACTTCAACTTTACTAAACTGACTAAAATCTGATTTTACCCCAATTAACTCCTAAAAACGAATTATAATAATTAGGTAAGGAAAGGACTAAATTACCCTTCAAAAATCCGGATTAGACTTTCCTTATTCAAACAGCCCAACTTCCAAAGGGCATAACTCACTCATACGAACTCGGAATTGCGCAAACTAAGCGGCGTTAGAAAGGTTATTCCAGGAGCTTTCCAACCATATCTGGAAATACACTTAACCCATCCTGAGCTAGGATTTCTATCTGTTTGAAGTTGACCAGAAACTCAACTAACATACTTCACAATTTTCCAGATTTTCATATACTTTCCAAAAATGATTCTTTCCCCAACTTTTAACTCTTTCCTAGTTATTTCAATTTGCGAGATGTTACAATTTCTCCCCCTTGGGAACATTCATCCTCAAATGACATTACTCTTACTAGGCTAAGGGTGTAATATCAGTCATACATTTCAAACACCCAACAAGCAAAGCAAACACTACACGCCAATTTATAAGAGATGTGGATACCTCTTCTTCATATCCTCCTCAGCTTCCAAGTAGCTTCCTCAACAAATTGTTTCCTCAAAAGGACTTTGACTGATGCTACTTCCTTAGTCCTCAACTTGCAAATTTGGCGATCTAGAATCTGAACAGGAATCTCCTCATAAGATAAGCTATCCTTGATCCCAATATCTTCAGTTGGTATGATCAATGAAGGATCTCCCATGCACTTCTTCAACATGGAGACGTGAAATATCGGATGAACAATTGCTAACTCTTGTGGTAGCTCCAACTCATAAGCTACTTTGCCAATCCTCTTGGATATTCGATAAGGTCCAATATACTGGGGACTAAGCTTCCCCTTCTTACCAAATCTCATAACTCCCTTCATGGATAAAACCTTTAAATACACCCAATCATCAACTTCAAACTCTAACTCTCTTCTCCTAACATCAGTGTAGGATTTATAACGACTCTGCGTTGTCTTCAACCTCTCTTAAATCACCTTCACCTTCTCCATGGCTTGATGAACTAGATCTGGTCCTATCAACCCAGCTTCACCAACTTCAAACCATCCAATATGAGATCTGCATCTTCTCCCATAAAGAGCCTAATAAGGAGTCATCTCGATGTTGGAGTGGTAACTATTGTTGTAATCAAATTCAATGAGAGGTAGTGATCATCCCAATTACCTTTGAAATCAATCACACAAGCCCTAAACATATCCTCCAAGGTCTGAATAGTGCGCTCTGCTTGCCCATCTGTCTGAGGATGAAAGGCAGTACTTAAGTTCACCTTTGAACCCAAGCCTTTTTGGAATGACTTCTAAAACTGTGCAGTAAATTGCGCATCTCTGTCTGAAATAATGGAGACTGGAACCCCATGAAGTCTTACCACCTCTTGAAGATACAATTTAGCATAGTCTTCTACCGAATGGGTAGTTTTTATCGGCAAAAAGTGGGCTGATTTTGTCATTCTATCGACAATCACCCAAATAGAATCATGCTGCCTGCAAGACCTTGGTAAACCTGTGATGAAGTCCATATTAATCATCTCCCACTTCCATTCTGGAAGTTCTATATTCTGGGCCAAACCACCGGGCCTTTGATGCTATACTTTAACTTGTTGGGAATTCGGACACTTAGCAACAAATTTTGCAATTCCCTTTTACATGCTGCTCCACCAATAGACTTCTCTCAAATCGCGATACATCTTTGTCGAACCCGGATGAATGGAATATCTGGAGCTATGAGCTTCCTGTTAGAACAAAAATACTCAAGAAACTGATTTGAAGAATAAAAATAGAGTGAACTTATAAAATTCCAGCTATGCATTAATTTGCATAAGATCTGAATTTATACAAGGAAAACCTAACCATTTCCTATCTAGTAGCCACTTACAAAGTGGATTTTAAAACTAAATAAGAACATGTGCCACTAACAACCATAAAAGGGACCACTAACAGCCATTAAAGGGGCCACTAACTTCAGAAAGTTGAGCAACTAAAGTTGACCAAGTCTAGCTAGAAAATAAGAAGCACTAACCTGAAATAAGTAATAAACATAATAAGCTGGAAAAAATGCCAATTGTCTAACACTCTTCCTTGACATTTTTGTGGCAAACACCAATTCGTTTCCTCAAATCTTTAAACCTTTCCTTTGGCAATGACTTAGTGAAAATGTTAGCTAGCTGGTTCTCAGATGAACAATGAACAAGCAACACTTCATTAGATTGTTGGACTTCTCTAATAAAATGAAACTTGATCTTGCTATGCTTAGTTCGACAATGAAACACTGGATTTTTTGAGATTGAAACTGCTGAACTGTTGTCACACATGATCTTGGTAGCTTCTATTTGTTCATAGCCTAAGTCCTTCAACATCTTCCTTAGCCAGATAGCTTAATTCACAGTAGATGCAGCATCTATACTATGTACTCAGCTTCTGCTATTGATTGAGCTGTAGTTTCTTATTTCCTAGAGCTCCAACTAAAACAACTTCTCCCCAAACAAAAAAGATATCCAGAGGTGCTTCTGGAATCATCAACTCCGCCACCCCAATCACTATCAAAGTACCCGATCAGGTTCATAGTTACTTCGGCAGATGTTGGGAAAAAAGTTCCAAACTTGCTGGTTCCTTTAATATACCTTAACACTCTTTTAGCTGCTGTGAAGTGTGTGTCTCTAGGCAAATGCATGAACCTAGAGAGCAAACTTACAACAAATAGAATGTCAGGCCTTCCTGCGGTTAGATATAGAAGACTGCCAATTAAGCTTCTGTACATACTATCATCCACTTTTTCGGAATCCTCATCCTTGCCAAGCTTCACACCAATAGAGATTAGAGTACTCACAGGTTTTGCAGTCTTGCATTTTGAACCTGTTTAGAATATCCGAAATGTATTTCTGCTGGCATATGAAAATTCTATCACTGGACTGCAACACTTCCATGCCAAGAAAAGTACTTCATGACTCCAAGATCAGTCATTTCAAAGATTTTTCGCCATTTCATCCTTGAACCTTTGGATTAGTTCAATTTTGGTTCCTGTCACAAGCATGTCATCCACATAAATTGAGACAATTAAGGACTCACCTGCAGTGACTTTCTCATACAGAGTAGCTTCACTTTGACTTCTACTAAAGCCAAGTTGGATGAGATGATTGTCCATCCTCTCATACCATGCCCTTGGGGCTTGTTTTAGGCCATACAAGGCCTTCGTTAAGAGATAAACTTGATCCTCTTTTCCAGGAAATGAGAAACCATCAGGTTGCTCTACATAGATCTCTTCAGCAAGCAAACCATTCAAAAAAGCCAATTTGACATCAAGTTGATGAATCTTCCAGGAACTATGAGATGCAAATGCAAGAATAAGCTTGATTGTATCATACCTTGCTACAGGAGAAAATGTTTCCTAGTAATCCACACCATATTGTTGTGTGTATCCCTTCACCTCCAATCTAGCCTTATGTTTGCAAATTGTTTCCATCAGGATTGGGGTTTTGTCTTGAAAATCCATTTTACACCAATCACCTTGCGATTTCTAGGTCTGTCAACAAGCTGCCAGGTTCCGTTCTTCTCGATCATGTCTAGTTCATCTTGCATAGCTCTCCTCCATGCCTGAGAGTCTTGTGCTTCAGCATAGCTTGTTAGTTCAGAGGTAACCAAGTTACACCGTTGATAGACATCTTTCAATGATCGAGTTCCCCTCACTGGTACATCATCCACTAGTTCATCTTCTAAAAGTTGAGGCTGCTTTTTTGAAAATAAATCAGAATAAGAGGTCTTCTGATTTTTCCAATCCCAACCAGCTGCTTCATCAAACTTCACTTCTCGGCTGGGAATTAGTTTTTCTGATTTCAAACAGAAAATCTTGTAACCTTTGGATGAACTATAGCCCATAAATATGCCTTTATGAGCCTTGTTGTCCAGCTTAGTCCTCTTTGTTTCTAGAACTCGATAATAACATATACACCCAATGATTCTGAGATGGCGTACTGATGGTTTGTTCCCACACCAAGCTTCATATGGAGTCATGTCCTGCAAGGCCTATAGTAGGCAATCTGTTCAGCAAATATACAGAGGTATTAAATGCCTCCGCCCAAAACTGATTTGGGATCTTTCTTTCGAGCAAAAGACATCTGGCCATCTCCATTTACTATCCTGTTCTTCCTTTCAGACACGCCATTTTGTTGTGGAGTGTATGGTAATGTTAATTGGCGTTCAATACCCGTGCTATTACAAAACTCCACAAACTGAGATGAAGTATATTCTCCTCCATTGTCAGACCTTAAAGCCTTAATACTAAGATTACATTGATTTTCTACTAAAGCTTTAAATTGTTTAAAAACATCAAATACTTCACTCTTCAGTCTAATGAAATAAACCCAACACATTCTGGTGTAGTCATCAATAAAGAGGAGAAAGTATTTGTTACCACTCAATGAATCTGTTTTCATTGGGCCACAAACATCCGTATGAATGAGCTGAAGTTTCTGGTTAGCTCTCGATACTTGATTTTCTTGAAATGGCAATTTTGGTTGCTTTCCCTGTTGGCAAGTTTCACAAACTTGAGCATTAGAAAGAAATTCAGGCATATTTTCCACTAGCTCATTCTTTTTCATCTCTGCGATGCTTCTCAGATTAAAGTGACCAAACCTTTTGTGCCATAGGTTTGTACATGTTTATGAAGTAATAGTGTAAGCCTGCTCAGTTATTTTCTCCCAATCAACTGAAAACATTATGTTGCTCATCTTGACATAAAATAATTTTACTCCAGAAGGGTCAGAAACAACACATTCACGATTCTTAAAATGCAGAGAATAATTATTTTCAAGCATTTGTCCAACACTCAACAAATTTTGACTCATATCAGGTGTGTACAAAACATCAGGATAGACACTGTACCTCTGCCTTTGACTTCTACTGCCTCACCGTTTCCCACTTTTACTTTAGATTTGTATGTATCATCGAGGAATTTGAACATTTCAGTATCATTGCACAAGTGATGTGTGCAACCACTATTAAGAAGCCATGAATCAGAGGATTTATTGATTGAAAAGTATGAAACTGCAAAGAGCTGCTCGTCATGTGCATCTGCAGCTTCTGCTACTTGTGCCTGCAAAGCACCAGAGGCCGTTGCTCTTGATTTGCAGACCTTGGATATGTGCCCCGTTTGCTTACAGTTGCCGCATATAGCATCGACCCTCCACCAATAGTACTTCTCCAGATGTGTAGTTCTTTTACAATGTTTCCATAGAGGGAACTTCTGTTTGACATCTCCACTATTATTTCCTCCATCATGCTTGCCCTTATTCTTTTGGTTGACCTGTTGCTTTCCTTTACCAAATATTTGTTTTTGTATAGAGAAAGCTCCTTCAGTGAACTTGTCCCATCTCATAGTCTTCCTTTGCTCTTGTTCTTGAAGAGCACTCATTAGTTCACCTAATGAAAGTTTGCCCAGGTCCTTGGATTCTTCAAGAGAGGAAATCTTAGATTCAAACCTCTCAGGAAGAGTCACAAGAACTTTCTCCACAATTCGTTTGTCTGTAAATTCTTCACCAAGAAGTCTAGTGTTATTAACAATTAAGGAGATTCGATGAGCATACTTACTGGTTGTTTCATCATCCTGCATATTCAAGCACTTGAACTCTCTTTTTAGGTTCAAAACTTGCATTTGACGTGTTCTATTGCTGCCTTGATATTCTTCTTACAATTTATCCCAAGCCTCTTTTACTATTTTGCAAGCCATGATTCTGTAAAACACAGAATCTGCCACAACATTCTGCATAAGCGACTTGGCTTTAGATTTCTTTGCCTTCTCTTCGTTGTTGGATTTGAATTGAGCCAAAGTAGGATTTGTTGGTAGAGCAGCAAGTGGTTTATCTTCCATCACAGTTTCCCAAAGTTCATAGGCTTCCAGTAAAGCTTGCATCTTCACAAACCAGATTTGGTAATTTTCACCGGTGAAAGTGAATGGTGGATTTAAAGGTAGGTTGTTGGATTCCATTTGTGTTGTAGGTTAAAAAATTTTGGTCCTGTAAGATCAACTAGAGGCTTTGATGCCACTGTTAGAACAAAAATACTCAAGAAACTGATTTGAAGAATAAAAATAGAGTGAACTTATAAAATTCCAGCTATGTATTAATTTGCATAAGATCTGAATTTATAACAAGGGAAAAAACCTAACCATTTCCTATCTAGTAGCCACTTACAAAGTGGATGTTAAACTAATAAGAACATGTGCCACTAACAACCATAAAAGGGGCCACTAACAGCCATTAAAGGGGCCACTAACTTCAGAAAGTTGAGCAACTAAAGTTGACCAAGTCTAGCTAGAAAATAGGAAGCACTACATTGAAATAAGTAAAAAACAGTAAAAATAATAAGCTGGAAAAAATGCCAATTGTCTAACACTTCCTCCATGATCCTCTCTTAGAGTCCCTCCTCCATTGGTACACACAATCTACCTTGATATCTCAATACGCTATCTCCCCCTTGTTCAAAAGCTAATACTTTTTACTTATGAACATTTGCCTTCAATTCAAGCAAAATAGGATCTTGGTCTTGCTTTTCTTTCACTTCTGACACTAATGAAGATTCAGCCCCATTCATCACCACTACTCCTCCTTCTGTGGAATCCATCAGTCGGACTCCTAAGCGTGCAAGTCTATGCACATCTTTCGCTAACTCTCTCTTTTCTTCCTCAACATGGGTGATACTACCCATAGACAACCTGCTTAAAGCATCAGCAACAACATTAGACTTAGCTTGGTGGTAAAGAATACTCATGTCATAATCCTTGAGTAATTCTAACCACCTCCTTTGTTTGAGATTAAGCTCTTTCTAAGTAAACAAATACTGAAGACTCTTGTGATAGTGAATACATCAACATGAACACTATACCAATAATGACGCCATATCTTCAAAGAAAATACTACAGCAGCCAACTCTAAGTCATGGGTTGGGTAATTCTTCTCATGAACTTTCAATTGTCTTGAGGCATGAGCTATAACTTTGTCGTTATGCATTAACACGCAACTCAAACCAACTCTAGATGCATTGCAATACACCACAAAACCTTGAGTACCCTCTGGTAAAGTTAACACTGGGCAGTAGTCAACCTCTTTTTCAATTCCTGAAAGCTTTTCTCAGAAGCTTCATACCATTGAAACTTCACTATTTTCTGAGTCAACTTGGTCAGAGGAGACGAAATGGATGAGAACCCCTCTACAAACCTTCTATAATAGCCAGCCAAACCCAAGAAACTCCTAATATCAGTTGGAGATGTGGGTCTAGGCCAATTCTGCACTGCCTCTATCTTTTAGGTATCAACTCTGTTCCATCATCGGAAACTATGTGGCCCAAGAACGCCACAGACTCAAGCCAAAACTCACATTTAGAGAAAATAGCATATAACTTCTTATCTTTCAAAGTTGGAAGAACTATTTTGAGATGGCTAGCATGATCTTCTTCATTCCTTGAATAGATTAGTTTGTCATCAATGAAGACGATAAAAAACATATCTAAATAAGGTTTGAAAACTCTATTCATAAAGTCTATGAACACTGCAGGTGTATTAGTTAAACCAAACAACAAAACTAGAAACTCATAATGACTATAACGGGTCCTAAATGTTGTCTTGGGAATATAACATTCCCTTACTTTCAACTGATGGTACCCAAATCTGAGGTCTATTTTAGAAAAACAAGAAGCACCCTGAAGCTGATTGAAAATGTCATCAATTCTCGGAAGAGGATACTTATTCTTGATGGTAACCTTGTTCAATTGGCGGTAATCTATACACATCCTAAGGGAACCATCTTTATTTTTCACAAATAAGACCGGAGCGCCCCAAGGTGAGACACTTGGTCAAATGAAACCCATATCAAGGAAATCTTTCAACTGTTCTTTAAGCTCTTTCAACTCTGTTGGTGCCATTCAACATGGCGGAATAGAGATAGGACGAGTATCTGGAAGAATGTCTATACCGAAGTCTATTTCTCTCTCATGAGGGACTCCGAGTAGATCATCTTGAAAGACTTCTAGAAACTCTTTAACTATAGGAACTGACTGAATGGGAGGTATCTCAACACTAGAGTCATTAATTCGGACCAAGTGATAGACATAACCCTTAGAAACCAACTTTCTTGCCTTAAGGTACGAAATAAAACGACCCTTAGGCACTGCTGAATAATTTTTCCACTCTAAGACTGGCTCATTAGGAATTTGGAACTTGAATATTCGATTTCTACAATCAATGGAGGCATAACATGGATGAAACCAGTCCATACCTAGAATGATTTGGTGATTTTGGATATGACTTGGGCTAATTTGGTGATTTTGGATATAACTTCCTTTGATATAATCTTAGGCATGACTTGGTTGTCCCACTATTATGCCGTGCTTAATTATAATACTAAGTCTGTAACTCTAGAAATTCCGGGAAGGGAAAAATTAGAGTGGGAAGGAGTGTACAATCCTAAGCAAGTTAAGATGATATCCTCCATTCGGGCTAGAAAATTGGTAGGGCAGGGTTGTTTGGCGTATTTGGCTCATATTAGGGATGTTGAGGTTGAGACTCCATCTATTGAGTCTATTCCTGTGGTGTCAGAATATAGAGAAGTATTTCCTAATGACTTGCCTTGTATGCCTACAAATAGAGATATATATTTCTGCATTGACTTAGAACCTGGTACCCGCCCCATTTCTATCCCTCCATATCGCATGGCTCCGGCAGAATTAAGAGAGCTTGAGGCTCAAATCCAAGAGCTTCTTGATATGGGATTTATTTGACCTAGTGCTTCCCTAGAGGGTGCCCTAATTTTGTTTGTTAAGAAAAGGGATGGTAGTATGAGAATTTGTATAGATTACCGGCAAGTGAATAAGGTCACTATTCGAAACAAGTATCCTTTGCCTCGAATAGATGATATTTTTGACCAAGTGCAAGGTGCATCAGTTTTCTCAAAGATTGATCTAAGGTCTGTCTACCATCAGTTGAAAATTAGGCCTGAGGATGTGCCCAAGACAGTGTTTAGAACCCACTATGGGCACTACGAGTTTCTAGTTATGTCCTTTGGCTTGACTAATGCGCCTGCAAATTTTATGAGTTTAATGAATGGGGTGTTCAAGGCATTTCTTGATAGCATCATAGTCTTTGTTGATGATATTTTTGTCTATTCGAAAAGTGAGGAAGAGCATGCTGACCATCTTCGCATTGTTCTGGGTGTTCTTGGGAAACAAATGTTGTATGCTAAATTTTCTAAATGTGAATATTGGTTGACTTCTGTTGCATTTTTGGGACATGTAGTGTCAAAAGAAAGGGTAATGGTAGATCCTCAAAAGATTGAGGCGGTTAAGAATTGGGTTCGACCTAGCTCTATGATGGAAGTTCAGAGTTTTGTGGGGCTCGCTAGCTACTATCGTCGATTTGTGAAGAACTTTGCTTCTATTGACACTCACTTGAATAATTTGACCAATACAGAGATACCATTTGAATGGACAGCAAAATGTGAGGAGAGCTTCCAAAAGTTCAAGGCTCTCTAGACCACCGCGCCTATTCTAGCATTACCGGTTGAAAGTGAATATTTATTGTTTATTGTGATGCTTCACATTTTGATTTGGGTACTGTGTTGATGTAGGATAAGAATGTTATAGCTTGCAGCATGTGTTCACTCAAAAGGATCTGAATTTGAGACAACGAAGGTGGTTGGAGTTACTTAAAGATTATGATGTCACCATTCATTACCATCCAAGAAAGGCTAATAATGTGGCAGATACTTTGAGTCGAAAGGCGGTGAGTATGGGTAGTTTAGCTTGCTTGAGTGTAACTAAGCGACCTTTGGCTAAGGAAATTCAGACCTTGGAGTCTAAATTCATGCAATTGGGCATCTCAGAAAGAGGTGGGGTGTAACCTAGTATTGAAGTAAGGGCCACGTTCATTGAGAAGATCAAGGCCAAGCAATTTAAGGATGAAAATTTGAATGAACTTAAGAAGAAGACTGTAATTGGTAAGGCACAAGAGACCACTCTTGATGCGGAAGGTGTGCTCAGTTTCAAAGGAGAATTTGTGTTCCTCGAGTTGATGACTTGATTCAAAAGTTGTTGATAGAGTCCCATAGTTCGCGATATTCCATTCATCTGGGTGTGACCAAGATGTACCGAGACTTGAACCGAATTTATTGGTGGCCGGACATGAAGAAGGATATAGCGAAGTTCGTGTCTAAGTATCAAAATTGTCAACAAGTGAAGTATGAACACCAAAGGCCTGCATGTTTGCTTCAAAGAATGTCAATTCTGGAATGGAAGTGGGAAAGGATAGCCATGGATATCGTGGTTGGTCTTCCCAAGACTTTGGGGAAGTTTGATTCTATTTGGGTAGTGGTTGATAGATTGACTAAGTCAGCCCATTTTATTCCGGTAAGAATAGATTATAATGTGGAACAATTGGCTAAAGTTTATGTGAAAGAGATAGTGAGGTTGCATGGGGTGCCCCTCTTTATCATCTTAGACCGTGGTACTCAATTCAAATCCAAGTTTTGGAGGAAATTACATGATGAATTGGGCACACAACTCACTTTTAGTACAGCCTTCCATCCACAGACAGACGGGCAGTCAGAGAGGACTATTTAAGTGTTACAAGACATGTTGAGGGCATGTGTGATTTATTTTGGAGGGCATTCGGATAAGTTCTTTCTTTTTTGTGAATCTCCAGGAATAATAGTTATCATTCCAGCATAGATATTACACCATTTGAGGCACTCTATGGGAGGGGATGTAGATCACTCATAGGATGGTTTGAGGCTGGAGATGTGAAACCATTGAGGGTTGATTTAGTGAAGGATGCTCAAGATAAGGTGAGGTGCATTCAAGCTAATCTTCTAGCATCCCAGAGTAGACAGAAGAAGTATGTGGATCATAAGGTAAGAGACATGGCATTTTAGACTGGTGAAAATATTCTTCTTAAGGTATCACCCATGAAAGGGGTGATGAGGTTTGGCAAGAAAGAAAAGCCAAGTCTGCGATACATTGGTCCCTTTGAGGTTCTTGAATGTGTGGGGCCGGTGGCTTATAGATTAGCTCTACCTCCTAATCCATCGGGTGTTCATCCGGTATTTCATGTGTCCATGTTAAAGATATATCATGGTGACGGGGATTAGATCATTAAATGAGACTCAATTGTGTTAGACAAAGACCTCCAATATGACGAGGAACCGGTGGCAATTCTTGATTGTGATGTGCGTAAGCTGAGGACCAAAGAGATTAAGTTCGTGAAATTTCAATGGAAGCATCATCCAATTGAGGAAGCTACTTGGGAAACTGAGAGGGAAATGCGAGACATGTATCCCCAATTGTTCGTCGATTCAGGTACTACTCCATTCCTTCCTTAGCCTATTTTTTACTAAGTTTGTCACTCGGGACAAGTGATGGGTAAATTGGTATCTAATGTAACGACCGGGTTCCGTCGTTATAGAAAAGCCAACGGGGAAAACATTTGGGCCAAAAAACTTTTTTATAGTAACTTGAAATTTCTCAACCTAGTCCAGATTTGGATGAAATCAGAATCATTAAGGTGTAGAGAAATTTGGTAACAATCTGGTGATTTAATTATGATTTTAATTACATGAGTAGATAGATAAGTCGTTAAGGAACTCGTGTGACTTTACGGAATTGAATTCAAGCGAGTAGAACGCCTAGAATTGATCTTAACGTGAACATGTAGTTTCTGAGTGTCGTTGGTTGAAGGTGTGTTGTGAAATGGGGGTAATGGATTTATTAAAATAGCTCGTTGTTTCATGCAGGCCGCTTTGGCGGGGATTTCTGCCGCCAGGGCGGGGCCGGTGTAGCGGGGTGAGAAACGTTGTGGTGGGCAGACACGACTTAAAGTCGTAAATAAACCCAAAAACATTTTTATTCTACAATTTTCGAATTTGAGAGCTAAGGAACGAACCCATGTGTTTTCCTGAAGGTTTTCCATCATTCTTGAGGCTAAAAGTAATATTTTTAACTCCCCGAATCCATTTTTCATCCGTAGAACGTAATCTAATGAGTAATTATCGATGGGGGAGGGTTCTGATCTAGAATTTATCATGGAAACAGCCCTAACTTGGGTACTTGGGATCATGGGTTTGATCTTGGGTTGATAAGATTGTTAGTAATTCGGGTAATTAGTTATTGTTTATTGATTCCTGTGTTATAATGATTGTTTGTAGACCAAGAACAAGCGAAATGAATCTGGAAAGGGAAGAATCAAGTTTCTTAGGGTTTCAAGCTTGCTTCGAGGTATGTGATGGTTGTGATTCTATTATTGTGTGATGTATGTCTGTCTTGCTTCATTTTGATACATATATGTATGCGGATGTTGCATTATTGATCACACTTGTTGTAAATGAGGATATAAAATTGATGAATGCCATGAATCATGACTTGATTGTATGATTATGAGAATGTACTTGTGATTGTGATTGTGGCTTGTTGAATGTATCAGGTGTTGCATTCCGACACACTAACTTGGATCGGTTGCCACGTTCCGGCATAATTATGGGATCGGTTTCCATGTTCCGGCATAAACATTGGATCAGGTACCACGTTCTGGTTTGCTAACTGTTTGGGTTTGGGTTCCATGAAAGGATCAATGACTTGTCATAATTATGTATCTTGAGAAATGTAAAGTTGTTCGTTGTTCGTAAATGTTGATAATGTTGTATATGTTCGATATATGCATGTGATTATATTGTGCTATTGATTTATGTATGTTACACTTAGTGGGATAGTCGTGTGATCCTACCAGTACACTTTGGTTGTGTACTGATACTGCACTTGTTCTTTCTTTGTTGAGTACATGGCATCTTTAAGCGGCTATTGATAGACCTCATTTAAAATATCAGTGATCGTCGTTCGAATTCAAGGGTGAGCCAGTTCTTCCAGGCTGCATGAGTTCTCTTTCTGTCTATGCCTACATTTAGGACTTAGACTTTCTAGTTAGTTAATTAGTTCATTAGTTTGGGGATGTATCCCTTCTTGTTTAGACTTTTGATTCATTGTTAGATTTTTTGGTACATTGACTTTCAGGTTCTATGCGTATTTTCTGCATTGTTTAGTTGTTAGATCTTTTGGATGTTTATGGAAACTTCAGTTTGTAGCTATTTAACTTGCTTCCGTAACTTAAATGTTTTATTTTTGGATTAGTTGTTGGGTTTGGATTGTAGTAATGGTTCTCCCTCTGAAGGGCTGGTGTGGGTGTCAATCACGATAGTCTGATTAGTGACTCAAAAGGATATAAGTTAACATGGTAACATCCCGTAACTAGCAAGAACTAGAAAGAAATTTAAAAGAGAAAATAGTCATATTTGGAAAGTATAAAAAAATTCTAGAAAATTTTAAGTGTGTTGGGTTGTTCAAATAAGGAAATGTCCAATCCCGATTTTTAAGGGACATTATGGTTTTTTCCTTACCCAATTATTTTATTTCGTTTTTGGGTAATTAATTGGGGTCTCAACTGATCTTAGTCAGTTTACGCTTTTGGAAAAAGAGTTAAGGTTTTGAGAGAAGAGAAAAGAAGAGGAGAAGAGAGGAGAAAAACCAAGAATCGTCAAGATCATTCAAGTTTAATCGTGGATTTCGTCAAGGGGTGATCCCTACGAGGTATGTGAGTTCACACATCATTGGGTTCGTTCACCACGCACCAAACATGTTTTATTCAGTGTAATTTCGTCCTAAAAATATTGAGAATTTGATGTTCTTGAGTTGTATTCTTGAATTGCTTTCGTTCTTGAATTTGGGATGAGATTGAGGAGTTCTTGAGAGTTTAAGATTGATTATTAGAGTTGCTTTGAGTTAGATTCTTGTGTATATGTTGTGGGTACCTGAATCTAAAGAGATATGGAGAAAAAGAATCGAAATTAGACGAATTGGGGCTAGAAAATGAAGAAGGAACAAGACGGGGAAATCTGGGTACCAGGTCCGCGGACCTGTTCCTCAGATTTGAAAATTTTCCCCTCGCGTCGCGTCGCAGTCACGGACCGTTCTGTCTCAAAATTGATTTCGCGACCAAAAATTTAAACACATCTCCGCGTCGCAGACTAGCTTTTAGACAGTGAATTCTTGATATTTTTTCATGTTTAGCTATCTAAAAACACTCCTAAACATCATGAGATCTTTTCTATCACAAAACTCAATCCTTGAATCCATAATTCAATTCAAGGATCAGTTAAGAGTCAAGCAAAAGAAGTTTAGAGTCAAGTCAAGAAAAGTTAAGAGCCAAGTCAAGAGAAGTCAAGAGTCAAGTTAAGAGAAGTTCATAAAGTTTTCCAAAAGTCTTTTACAAATGTTTTAACTTTGTTTTAAGACATGAGTTTTGAGTTGAGTAAAGAGTGAAGTTTGAAGTTCATTTCTTCAAAGTATATGGGGGCTATGTATTCCCAAAGAGTTTAAAACGTTTTCACATTTAAACATGAAAGGAAACAGAGTTTTCCAAAAGAGCCTTTGAGCTTGTTTTTCAATAAAGAGCCTTTGAGCTAGTTTTTCAGTAGAATGCCTTTGAGCTAGTTTTTCAATTAAAGGGTAAATGCTTTCACAATTAAGCAATAAAGGAAACTGAGATTTCCAAGATAGCCTTTGAGCTAAATTTTGAGCAATTATCTCAAACCAGAGAAAGAAGTTATGTTTTTAAACATAAAGAGCTAGTATATTTTGGGAGTACTATTGAGCACCGATATGGGGGAGAGTTCAGAAAACTCCGAGCCGTCATAAACCATGTAGCCACCATGGGTAGAAAAATGTCATACTTTTTAGATGATTACTTAGTGCTTTTTAGCATAGACTAGTAGATCCACTTTGTAGTTCAGGTTCTATATTCATAGCAATGTATAGGACGGCCCTGGAAGCGTGAGGCAAAATGTTGTATCATCACGATATCTCTTAAGTGATGGTTGTTGGTTAGAAAAACTCCCACAACAGTTATTTGTATTTTTATATACATCAGAAATATTTGTATTTTCATATACAAATAGAGTTCATATTGTATCTTTGCATAGATACAGAGTTATTATTGTATTTCTAAATACATAGAATTGAAAACCATGTTTTAAAGCTTTTCTCTATACTGCATTTATTTACATTGCTTTATATTGAAATCAGTTCAGTTCAGTTGAGTTGAGTTGAGTTGAGCCAGGTAAGTTCTTCAGTTCCTTTCAAGCTTATGTCTTGTTTTAGAATTCCCCTCGCATACTCGTACATTCAATGTATTGATGCTAGTTGGCCTGCATCGACTTGTGACGCAGACGCAGGTAACCAGGATCAACATCCAACGCCTCGTTGATCCAGTTGAGCATTCAGAGTCAGTTGGTGAGCCTCCTAGCTTTTCGGAGGATCCTTTTTATTGCTTTCAGTATTTTAGTTAATTAGGATGTCATGGGTCTTGTCGCGACGTCCATCTCAGTTGTTTAGAGGCTTCATAGACAGAGTTAGTTGATGTTAGTTCATTAGTCTTTACTTTCATTTTCAGTAAAGTTGAGACTTGAGTTGCCACTTTGGCAGTGAATGTTATTATAATATATTCTAAGTTATATTTTGAGCAGTTCAGTTTACTTGTTTCAAAAGTATTTATCTTGGGTAAAGTCTTCCGCTGAGTAAGTAAGTCAGGCCAAGGGTTCACTTGGGGCCAACAATGTTTCTCGAGTGCCAGCCACGTCCAAGGTGTAGGCTCGGGGTGTGACAAACTTGGTATTAGAGCACAGAGTTCAAGAGTCCTAGGGAGTCTATGAAGCCGTGTCTGTAGAGTCCTAGTTATCGGTGTGAAGCGCGCCACATCTATAATTAGGGGGCTGCAACATTTAGGAATTCCTTCACTTCTTTCATACTCAATTCGTGCGATAGAGTGTATCTCTATAAAAGCTTCTTTCTAACTAGTTCTTACGCGTAACCGATTGTGAGTTGGTCTATTTTGAGAGTGCTTCCATGGGGCGTTCCTTTCCCCGTGAGCTAAGAGAAGCAAAAAGATGGTTGCCAACATGAGGAGCAGGATGAGTTTATTGTTGTTGGGTTGACTCGTATGTCAAGTAAGGAAAGTAAGGCAGTCATGCTAATAGGTGACATGGGCATAGCAAGACTAATTATCCATGTGCAACAAGTTGAAGAGGGCATGCTGAAGGATAGAGAATAGTTTAAGAACAAGAGAGCTAAGACATCAGGAAATAAATCCGGGCAGCCAAAGAGTAATGAGAACCGGTCTTTTTTCCAACATAAGCAGAAAGGAGTTGCTCCATCATCTGCTAGTGCACCTGCACCAAGGAACAAATGTGAGTACAATAGTTAGAATTTTCAGAACTTCAGAGCTAGACCTGCCCATTCGCAAGGTAGTAAGGCACAAGGGGGTACTAAGACTCCTGCATATGCTAAGTGTGGTAGGATCCACTCAAGGGTGTGTTGTGATAACTCCACTGGTTTCTTCAAGTGTGACAAGAACGGTCATTTTTTTGAGAGAGTATCCTAAGAACAGGCAGAGTAATGGTAATGGGGGCAATAGAGCCCAGTCTTCTTCAGTTGCTCCACCAGATAGAGTTGCATCTAGATGAGCTACTTTAGGGGCAGGCGGAGAAGGAAACCGTCTTTATGCTATCGCTAGTCATCAAGAGCAAGAGGATATGCCATAGTTGTCGCTGGTATGATCCAAGTCTTTAATTTTGATGTTCTTCCTGAGCAACTTCTTAAGCCCTTAGTGTATCTACACTTGATGGTGAGCCTATTCTAGCTAAGAGAGTCTATCTTGATTGTTCCATTTCCGTCAATCACAAGAGTACCATGGCTGATTTAGTT
>NW_006239049.1:585259-587270 GCF_000226075.1 Solanum tuberosum | reverse complement strand
TTCTTGAGCCCTTCAGTGTTTCTACACTTGTTGGTGAGTCTATTCTAGCAAAGAGTCTATCATGATTGTTTCGTTTTCATCAATCACAAGAGTACCATGGATGATTTAGTTGAGTTAGGCATGGTAGATTTGATGTCATTCTTGGTATGGACTGGCTTCATGCCTGTTATGCTTCATCAATCACAAGAGTACCATGGATGATTTAGTTGAGTTAGGCATGGTAGATTTGATGTCATTCTTGGTATGGACTGGCTTCATGCCTTTTATGCATCAATAGATTGTAGAACTAGAGTAGTCAAGTTCCAGTTTCCAGTGAACCAGTTATAGAGTTGAAAAGCAGTTCAACAGTGCCTAAGGGTCATTTTATTTCGTACCTTAAGGCGAGAAAGTTATTTTCCAAGGGGTGTGTCTATCACTTAGTCCGAGTCAATGGCTCTAGTGTTAAGATACCTACTATTCAGTCAGTTTCAGTAGTAAAAAAGTTTCTAGAAGTGTTTCCAGATGACCTTCTCGGACTCCCTCCTGAGAGAGAAATAGACTTTGGTATAGATATTCTTCGTGATACTCATCCTATATCTATTCCTCCATATAGGATGGCACCAGCAGAGTTGAAAGAGTTAAAAGAGTAGTTGAAAGATCTTTTAGAGAAAGGTTTCATTTGACCAAGTATCTCACCTTGTGGTGCTCCGGTCCCATTTGTGAGAAAGAAAGATGGTTTCTTTAGGATGTGTATAAATTATCGTCAGTTGAGAAATGTTACCATCAAGAATAAGTATCCTATTCCAAGAATTGATGATCTTTTCGATCAGCTCCAGGGTGCTTCTTCTTTTGCTAAGATAGACCTCAGATCTGGCTACCATCAGTTGAAACTAAGGGAATGTAATATTCCCAAGACAACATTCAGGACCTGTTATGGTCATTATGAGTTTTTGGTCATGTCCATTGGTTTGAACAATGCGCCTACAACATTCATTGACATTATGAATAGAATATTCAAACCTTATTTAAATATGTTTGTTATCATCTTCATTGATGACATACTAATCTATTCAAGGGATGAAGAAGATCATGCTAGTCATCTCAAAATAGTTCTCCAGACTTTAAAAGACAGAGAGTTGTATGCCAAGTTTTCTAAGTGTGAGTTTTGGCTTGAGTTTATGGCATTCTTAAGCCACACTTTGTCTAGAGAGGGAATTGAAGTTGATAATCAGAAAAATTGAGGCAGTTCGGAATTGACCTATACCCATATATCCAACTGATATTAAGAGTTTCTTGGGGTTTGCTGGATATTATGGAAGGTTTGTAGAGGGGTTCTCATCCATTTCATCCCATTTGACCAAGTTAACTGAGAAAACAGTGAAGTTTCAATGGTTTGAAGCTTGTGAGAAAAGCTTTCAGGAATTAAAAAAGAGGTTGACTACTGCCCAAGTGTTGACCTTACCAGAAGGGACGCAAGGCTTTGTTGTATATTGTGAGCGTCTAGAGTTGGTTTGGGTTGTGTATTAATGCAGAATGGCAAAGTTATAGCTTATGCCTCCAGACAGTTGAAAAGTTCATGAGAAGAATTATCCAACCCATGACTTAGAGTTGGCTGTTGTGGTATTTGCTTTGAAAATATGGCGCCATTATCTTTATGGTGTTCATGTGGATGTGTTCACCGATCACAAGAGTCTTCAGTATGTGTTTAGTCAAAAAGAGCTTAATCTCAGACAAAGGAGGTGGTTAGAATTACTCAAGGATTATGACATGAGTATTCTTTATCACCCATGTAAGGCTAATGTGGTTGTTGATGCCTTGAGCAGGTTATCTATGGGTAGCACGACTAGGAGTTCGACTAACGGATTGCACAGAAGGAAGAGTAGTGGTGATGAATGGGACTAAATCATCATTAGTGTCAGAAGTAAAAGGGAAGCAAGACTAAGATCCTTTATTTCTTGAATTAAAGGTAATGTTCATAGGCAAAAAGTGATAGCTTTTGAACAAGGGGGAGATAGTGTTTTGAGGTATCAAG
>NW_006239049.1:579939-584549 GCF_000226075.1 Solanum tuberosum | reverse complement strand
GCTTACAACAATAGTTACCACTCTAGCATCCAAATGGCTCCTTATGAGGCTCTATGGGAGAAGATGCAGATCTCCTATTGGTTGGTTTTAAATTGGTGAAGCAGGGTTAATAAGACCAGACTTAGTTCGTCAAGCTATGGAGAAAGTGAAAGTTATTCAAGAGAGATTGAAAACAGCACAGAGTCGTCAGAAATCCTACACTGATGGTAGGAGGAGGGAGTTAGAGTTCGAAGTGGATGATTGAGTTTACTTGAAAGTTTCACCCATGAAGGGTGTTATGAGATTTGGTAAGAAGGGAAAGCTTAGTCCCCGGTATATTGGCCTTACAGAATATCCAAGGGGATTGACAATGTAGCTTATGAGTTAGAGCTACCACAAGAATTAGCAGCAGCCCATCTGGTGTTCCACATCTCCATGTTGGAAAAGTGCATGGGAGATCTTTCACTTATCATACAAACTAAGGATATTGGTATCAAGGATATCTTATCTTATGAGGAGATTCTGGTTCAAATTCTAGATCGTCAAGTTCGCAAGTTGAGGACTAAGGAAGTAGCATCAGTCAAATTTCTTTGGAGGAACCGGTTTGTTAAGGAAGCTACTTGGGAAGCTGAGGAGGATATGAAGAAGAGATATCCACATCTCTTCGAATCGGGAGAAATTCCAGACAAAGGTACTAATTCACTTCTTAGTACTCTTTAATCGAGATTGCATGTTGTATTTGCATTTGCTTGTTGGGTGTTGGAACTAAATGATTGATAGTAAACCCTTAGCCTACTAAGAGTAAGCTCATTCGAGGACGAACATTCCCAAAAGGGAGATATTGTAACTCCTCGTAACTAGAAAGAATTAGAAAGAAATTAAAAAGAGAAAATAGTCATTTTTGGAAAGTATAAAAAATTTCTGGAAAATTTTAAGTGTGTTAAAGTTGAGTTTTTGGTCAAGTTAAAACGACCATCACTTCTAGCTCAGGATAGTTTGGGTGTGTTTCCAGATATCGTAGGAAATATCTTGGAACAATCTTTCCAACGCCGCCGAGTTTGCACGATTCCGAGTTCGTATGAGTGAGATATTCTCATTGGAAGTTGGGTTGTTCAAATAAGGAAATATCCAATCCGGATTTTAAAGGGGCATTATTGTCTTTTCCTTGCCCAATTATTTTATTTCGTTGTTGGGTAATTAATTGGGGTCTGAACTGATCTTAGTCAGTTTACGCTTTTGGAGAAAGAGTTAGGGTTTTGAGAGAAGAGAAAAGAATAGGAGAAGAAGCAAGATTCGTTAAGATCGTTCAAGTTTGATCGTGATTTCGTCAAGGGGTGATCCCTAAGAGGTATGTGAGTTCACACAACGTTGTTTTTTTTCACCACGCGCCAAACATGTTTTATTCAGTGTAATTTCGTCCTAAAAAGATTCAGAATTTGATGTTCTTGAGTTGTATTCTTGAATTTCTTTCGTTCTTGAATTTGGGATGTGATTGAGGAGTTCTTGAGAGTTTAAGATTGATTATTAGAGTTGCTTTGAGATAGATTCTTGTGTATATGTTGTGGGTGCCTGAATCTAAAGAGATATGGAGAAAAAGAATCAAAATTAGGCGAATTGGGGCTAGAAAATGAAGAAGGGACAAGTCAGGGAAATCTGGGTACCAGGTCCGCGATGCAGACCTGTTCCTCAGATTTGAAATTTTTCCCCTCGCGTCATGGAGCGGTCACAGACCGTTCTGCCTCAAAATTGCTTTCGCGATCAAAATTTTAAATATATCTCCGCGCTTTCAAACAGTGAATTCTTGAAATTTTATCATGTTTAGCTATCTAAAAACACTCCTAAACATCATGAGATCTTTCCTATCACAAAACTCAATCCTTGAATCCATAATTCAATTCAAGGATCAGCTAAGAGTCAAGTCAAGAAAAGTTAAAGAGCCAAGTCAAGAGAAGTTAAGAGAAGTTCAAAAAGTTTTCCAAAAGTCTTTTACAAATGTTTTAACTTTGTTTTAAGACTTGAGTTTTGAGTTGAGTAAAGAGTAAAGTTTGAAGTTCATTTCAAAGTATATGGGGGCTATGTATTCCCAAAGAGTTTAAAATGTTTTCACATTTAAACAAGAAAGGAAACTGAGATTTCCAAAAGAGCCTTTGAGCTAGTTTTTCAGTAGAGGACCTTTGAGCTAGTTTTTCAATCAAAGAGTAAATGCTTTCACAATTAAGCAATAGAGGAAACTGAGATTTCCAAGATAGCCTTTGAGCTAATTTTTGAGCAATTATCTCAAACCGGAGAAAGAAGTTATGTTTTTAAACATAAAGAGCTAGTATATTTTGGGAGTAGTATTGAGCACCGATATGGGGGAGAGTTCAGAAAACTCCGAGCCGCCATAAACCATGTAGCCACCATGGATAGAAAAGGGTCATATTTTTTTAGATGATTCCTTTAATGCTTTTTAGCATAGACTAGTGGATCCACTGAGTAGTTCAGGTTCTATACTCATGGCAATGTATAGGACGACCCTGGCAGCATGAGGCAAAATGTTGTATCATCACGATAGCTCTTAAGTGATAGTTGTCGGTTAGAGAAACTCTCATAACAGTATTTTGTATTTTTATATACATCAGAAATATTTGTATTTTCATATACAAACAGAGTTCATATTGTATATTTGCATAGATACAGAGTTATTATTGTATTTCTAAATACACAGAGTTGAAAACCATGTTTTAAAGATTTTCTTTATACTGCATTTATTTACACTGCTTTATATTGAAATCAGTTGAGTTGAGTTGAGCCAGGTAAGTTCTTCAGTTCCTTTCAAGCTTATGTCTTGTTTTAGAATTCCCCTCGCATACTAGTACATTCAATGTACTGATGCCAGTTGGCCTGCATCGTCTTATGATGCAGACGCAGGTAACCACGATCAACATACAACGCCTCGTTGATCTAGTTGAGCACTCAGAGTCAGTTGGTGTGTCTCCTAACTTTCCGGAGAATCCTTTTTATTGCTTTCAGTATTTTAGTTCATTAGGATGATGTGGGCCTTGTCCCGACGTCCATCTCAGTTGTTTAGAGGCTTCATAGACAGAGTTAGTTGATGTTAGTTCATGAGTCTTTACTTTCATTTTCAGTTAAGTTGAGACTTGAGTTGCCACTTTGGCAATGAATTCTATTATAATACATTCTAAGTTATATTTTGACCAGTTCAGTTTACTTGTTTTAAAAGTATTTATCTTGAGTAAAGTCTTCCGCTGAGTAAGTAAGCCAAGCCAAGGGTTCGCTTGGGGCTAGCAATGGTTCTCGAATGCCGGCCACGTCCAGGGTGTAGGCTCGGGGCGTGACAGGTTCTCCCACCGAAGGGTTAGTGTGGGTGCCAATCATGATGATCTGGGTCGTGACAGACTCCAATGATCCATGTCATGCAATTTTCTTGCCATTCTAAAATCATATTAATATTTGTATACCTTTGCACAATTTCATTTTTCAAACATTAATTTTAGTACTGAAATTCTTAATCTATATCATATAAAATTAACTGAAATGGAGGAGCATTGACTATTTATTTAAAAGATAGATGAAGTTGTGCTAATATTTTCTTTCGACGTGATAGACATTTCTGTTTATACATAAATTAAACTTTATATTATTAAAGACTTAAATATTTTTCAAAATCGCCTTTATTTATTTTTGAAATTATGAATTATGGAAATGTTCGGGAAAGAAATAAGAGTACTACATAAATATAGTTTTGATGATTTGTTGCATTTCATCTATTTTTATTCTAAATTTTTGGTTGGTATTAAATCTATTTTATCTTTTAACGTGTATGAAATCTTATTTTCATATTTTTTCATAGATGAGAAAAGTAATATAGGATGAGCAAAAAAATTTAATTTGCATTTAATTAAAAGTGTTAACTTTTATAATTTTTATTTTGTGATTGATGTGTTACTCCCGTTATATTTTGATATTCGGGTCTATATGAATATGAGATTATTAGTCTTCCAAACTATCTAACCTATAGAATATTGTGATGGTTTATATTTTGAACTAATTAAAAAATAAAATAATTTATAGATGAAAATAATTAAAGAGTTTATTGGTAAATGTAAAGAAGGGAGGAATTGGAGAAAGTTGAAAAATGAAATAAAGCTTTATTTTAAGAGCTAAGAAGTTTATAATTATTTTTATTTTATATTAAGATTCAAACAATTAAAAATTATAAAATAGTACACACAAAAATTGAATTAAATAGGAAGCAAAATCACTTGAAAATGAAATAAAACTAAATAATTGCTAATGTAGAAATTCCAAATAAAGAAAATTTCTATTATATAGAAATGTGATGAGGAGGACAACCAAGGGCACTTTTGTCATTTTACCAAAATTATCAGCTTAGAACAATTGTACTTAGTGCTGCAAAATTATTGAATTTCCCAAATACCCAACCAAGTTGCTATTACTATGATGGCCACGTGTACTTCCTATCATGAAAAGCATAAAAAATATCAAAAGTAGCCATACTAGCTAAAAATGGTGGGACCCATTTTTTAAATCAATTTATATTACATTAACACCTTTACCTATTGCACTAAAATAAATATAAAAAGAAACAAACATGATTTAAAATGTAT
>NW_006239049.1:569247-579810 GCF_000226075.1 Solanum tuberosum | reverse complement strand
TGAAATAAATATTGAAGAGAAATAATAAGTATTCTTCGTGTTCAATTTACGTACATTAATGATAAGAATATTTTGATAATAGAATATTTTAAATTTTAAGATTAATCAGAATAATATTTAATTAATTATAGTAGATTGTTACTTTATTTACTTAATATTGCTATTCTTTTGTTTGAAAATAAGAAGTTAAGAATCGAAACAAATGAAAAAATCAATACATTAATTAGAGAAGTAAAATAAATTTTAAGTAAGATTAATATTTAGAAAGAGATGAACAAAAATAGCAAATGCGTAATAGTAATTTTAAAAATTATGAATAAATTTTGGAATAAGATAAAATATCTGGACAAGGAAATCAATATGATATGTAATGATATATGTATCAAAATATCATGTTAATTTAACATTTAATTCTAAATATATATTTTTTAAACTGAGAAAATGCATTTATGTTTTGAGATTGTTTGAAATTTTTTCACTAAACTAATAAAAATAACAAAAATACATATTCCTATGAGTTATTGTGTATGAAAAAAGAGAACCAAAAACACATTTGTATCATGCTAAAAAATTATGTTCATTAAGATAAATTATGCATATATATAACTTCATGTGATAGTGAAACATACTTCTTAGTTCTAATTTTTATGTATGAGTGATAAATAAAAATCTTAATCTCTCTGTTTCAATGTGTTTGTTCTATATTGACTTAGCATGAAATTTAAGAAATTAAGGAAGATTTTTGAATCTTGTGATTTTAAATTTAAAATATGTGAAATATAGTAAATGCCTTTTGATCTTGTGATCTTAAATATGTTATGTGGAGTTGAAACTAAGAAAAGAAAAGAGACATTATTTTTTAATAGATTATAAAAAAAAATGATAGATTAATTGAAATGAATAGGATAGATTTCAAGATGATAATACATAATGATTCATGATTTTTATATAAGATATAATTCAATCTAATAGACAAATTAACTCTGAATCCTAATAAATTTGTGTTTTATAGTAATAAATAAATAAATTAAATATTAGACTTGAGAGTTTTACAACTAAAAAATGAATCTACCCATCGTTAATATCAATTATATTTTAAAATATTTTTGGGTTAATTTAATTTAATATTTTTTATTTAGTATTCGATATTCATATTGGAGTTCGATTAATTCTAATGTGCTCTGAAATAGGGCCCATTCGGATATAGTGCTCCCTATTAAGAATTTTTTTTCATATCAAAAAACTCAAAATTAAGATATTTAATTAGGAAAGGAGAAACACCCTTCAATGCAGTGATGCGCTATATTCTTTGATGGCTATTTTTTGATTTTTTTATACTAAATTTTTTACCAGGATCAATATTAATTAATGTTGATCAGAATGCTATAGAAATACCTTTTAATATTTGTCAAATAAAATAATCGATTATATTGGGCCCGTATCACGGGCCTTAAGAATCTAGTATAGTAAATAAAGCAGCTCTTGGTCGTCATGTATGCTTGCCGACCGAGGGATAATTTTGGTATATTTGAAATTAATAGCTTTAAGTAACTTGTATCAAAAGCTGTTATGATTATACTATTATATTGTTGGACAAAAATGTCAAAACATGTTTATTTATTTACAGATTTGTCCTGTGCAAAAGCTATTGTTTTCTAACCTTGTAGGCCCCACCTACTGCAAATGTTACAACTCTTTTCCAAATATATAAGTCTAACATAAGTAGGTCTTGGTCGTCATGTATGCTTGCCGACCGAGGGGTAATTTTGGTATATGTGAAATTAATAGCTTTAAGTAACTTGTGTCAAAAGTTGTTAATGATTATACTATATTACTATTGTATTGTTGGACAAAAATGTCAAAACATGTTTATTTATTTACAGGTTTGTCCCGTGAAAAAGCTAATGTTTTCTAACCTTGTAGGCCCTACCTACTGCAAATGTTACAACTCTTTTCCAAAAAAGTAGCCCCCCCCCCCTTTTTTTTTAATGGATAGCTTCGTACTTTTTCTTGGCTTTTAAATGTCTCTGTAGTTAAACTTGAGATACAACTAATCAAAATTTATAGTTAAATCATTTTTTTATGTTGCAAATAATAAATCGTTTAAGAAAAAAGTATAACTAAGTAATGCCACTAATTGTAATTTTGTGATTAAATTAATTAAATATATTTAGGGTTATTACTCATTTTCTCCCAATTTATGTGACATAAATAACATTTCGAGACTCAATCGAATTCTTCATATGTGTTTTAATTTTTTTTAAGTAATTGATTATTATCATTTATAATATTTTTTACGTATTTTTTTGAAATATATAATTCACTAATATTTTTGAAATTTATATTTAAAAATAAGTGGGTGATATTTGTTCGGCTACAAAATATTTCATTAAGGAAGCTATTTGCGAAAGTTCCCAATTAAATTCCCATCAATTGACATAAAAGCCCGTCTGTATTTTGTTTTTTACTTTACCCCAGCCGGATTTTTTTTTGATTTTCCATGCATGTGGGCCCATTTATTCCCCCCATTTCACACCTTTTGGAAAAATTACTTGAATTAGTATCTTTTAATAAATAATTATTGATTTTAGCGATACTTTTTATTTATTACCATTTATAGCAATACAAAATAATGCTATGTTAAATCTGCAATATGTATTAAAAGTGAATTGTGTATGCAATATATATTTATTATAACTGTTTTTAAAAATATATTATGTTTGTTTGATAAGAAATTGACACATTGTATTACAAGTGTATTAAAATATGTGATAAATGTATTATCTATCAATAAAACTTGTATTATATGTGAATAATAAATTGTTCTTTGTAATATGTATTAAAACTTGTATTAAAACTGTATTATAATTGTATTAAAAGTGTTCAAGTGAGAAAAAATGTTATTGCTATAAATGGTAAATATTTTTCTAATATAATATATTTATGTAAGTTTCCCCCTCTCAATTTTGCTTTGCATTTATTCCAAGTCTCTTAATAAATATGGACCCCACCTCAGCAATTCTTTCCATTTCATTCTCTTTAATTACTCAATTTATAATATTTGGTCCATTTATTTTATTCATGAACTAACATTCATGTATTTGTGTTCCCAAGGTAATATAAACCTTTTTGAGATAATGATGTATCTATTATGACATTCATCAAAGTAGCTTTTGAAGTGATTTCTCTACTTATAAATAGAGATATCATTCTCCATTTAAGACACACTTGAATAAAAGAAAAATTATCTTCTTCATCTACATTTTGTGTCTTCTTATCTTTATAGTTATATTATTCTGAGCTTATATTTTATAACACGTTATCAACACAAATATTCTACCATGAAGAATTAATCTTAAGGTAAAGTTGATAAGGAGGTTGGTTATGAAATTTTCACAAGGCCATGTCACAAAACCTTCTAAATATGTTTTAAATTTGGGTCTTTTATTATTTGTCATAACTTACCCATATAAGACATAAATCATGTAGTATGTTTCCTAGTTAACTTTGTCTATATTCATTTCTTCAGTTCAATTTTTAGCAAAACTTGGGGCAAGAATTTTGACTTATGCAACCTAAATATATATATTTGGGTCTTCTATGCACTAGTTTATCAAACACTGCTTAGAGAGCATCCATCCACGGGTAGAGATACAGTAGCAATTGTTGCAAATTTAAGAAGAAAACATACAAGTTGGACACATGTGGATGAATTCAATTTTATTCCATTCTATTGTTGATTTATGAATTGTTTGGTTATTTTCTATTTTAAGTTGCCATCTATTGGTAAATTATTACTTTCAAATAATGATATGACTATTTATTGTCACTGGTAATTATAAAATTTGTTTACAAAAATAAAATATTTTATGGGACAAGAAGGGATAGTTTCTTTACCTCATTTGGTGAAGAAGAGCCAAATACTAGTAAGATAGTCAAATACTAGTATGATATTCAATCGTTTGTTGTTCTCTGATTTCTTGATTATATATTTCATATGTTATTGAAATTACCTTGTGTGTAGCTAAGTGTTAATATTTCAGAGGCTTGAGAGTGTGTTTGTTGGACTTTAGCCTATAATGCTAATGAGTGAGGGTAAGACGATGAATTTCAAGCTTCATCGCACCAAGAGGGTAAGAAAGTGGATTTAAGTTCCATCGCACCATAAGGGTAAGATGTTGGATTTAAGTCCTAATGTACAATAGTGATAACATATTGGGTTTTGAGTCTCATTGGCATAAAACACCTTCTTATGAGTAAGACATTGGATTTTCAGTCCAAATGCATTATATCGATGATCTAATGATGACTAGACAAATAAATTCACTTTTGACTAAATGTCATGAAATCCGTCCAATTGATTTGCACCATTCTCTTATGTGAATGTGGTAGCAGTGCAAACATGTCTGAAAGACAACAAGTGGTTAAATGTATAAATATGGGCGTGAAGAGACAAAAATTATAACAGTCATTATTGTGATAATTATAAAAGGAGAATACAATGGATTCTCAAAATAGTCCTTCAAAAGGTGAAGGTAATAATTATCATAAAATCGGATTGAAGCTATTGGACACGTGATTGTCGTGCGACCTAATAATTTGATGAGCTTTTATAAATCCTTCATCCAAATAAAAGAATATAAAGTGGTGGTGCGTCTTTCCTTTCAAAATGATGTTGTGGTTAATCATATTTAATATGATAAATGTCAAGGTATGAGAACGAGCTTGTAATGAAAATTTATAAAGCATGCACAAATGGTTATAGACTTATAGTTCATTCCTTGAAGAGAATGTGACTTATGATAAGTATTGTGATTGCTCGACCACTCTTCAATATGTGATAAAAATTATGGATAAGGGTTTGCTCATGTATGATTGGAAATATGTCACAACTCACCTCTACGGGAGGTTTGAGAGGAATAAATAAATTTTATTTGGCAGAAATGATCAATGGTCGTGTACGTTTATACGTCATAAATATCATGATATGTTTATTGTGAACTACCGAAAGGGCAAAAGAAAGAAGTAACTCTTGCCTATAAAGGTGTCGTCATGACCAAAATAATATTATTATGTGACAATACAAATTTGTCATTGGTTGTGTACCTATGGTACAACAAAAGTAAAGCAAGAGACGTGTCTTGATCGTAATAATTTTGACCATGACAGTAATAATATAATTTTCTCCTTGAAGGAGATGCTCACCATATGGATGGTATCATGGAATATGTGATAGTACACAAAATTAATTGCAAGCTCTAATGAGTGGTGTTATTACCAGAGGAATGAAATTGGAGTTGTAGTAAATCTCATAAGAAACTTTTTAAGTTTCGGATGAATTGAAAAGAAATATTGAGACTATAAATTATTAAAAGATTTAATATCTTCAGAGTACTACAATCGAAGAGGGTTATAAATATTTATGTAAAAGGTTACCCCTTTTTTTCCTCTTGTTTGTTGCACACAAATATGGGCATGTTGATGCAACCACATGCAAAAGTATATTATAAGTGTACTAGAATAAAGATGAGTTGGTATGATCGGTTGGTCATTCAGATTAAAATATGATCCAAAGATGATTGAGAATTCACAGAGTTACATTCTTCAAGAATTCTCTGGTGTTGTTTATTCTCATAATAAAATTTTCATTGTACCAGCTAAGGTTGAGATTGTACTTCCTGAGATTTTTGGAACATATAAAAATGTGAATATGGGCCCATTCACCTGCCATGTGGATCATTTGCAACTATAGAATAGATGAATCTATGCGATGGTCACATTTGCTTTGTTGTCAACTTACAAATTGGTGTTTGTAAGGTTGTTTGCTCGAATTATTAAATTAAGAGCACAGTTCCAAACTATGAAATTATACTAATAATGCTGGTTGACTTAGCAGAAATTGTATGCCTCCAATTATAGCTAAACCATTAGTTATGAGAACAAATCTTCCAAAATCTTTTTTGGTATGAGATAAATTTATTTAACATGTAGCAACACTTGTACGCATCAAGCCAACAAAGGTCCCCTATCAAAATTGATTGAGGGTCAGGAATCAAATGATTTTCATCTAAAATGTTGAATGTGCTGTTGTGATTTAATTGCTCCACCACGGACAAAGATGAATTCCCAAATGATGTTGGGATGAATGTTAGATTTTCTAACATTAGGGGGAGAGATGATTGATAGCTGAAAATTATAAGTGAGGTGAATTATGAATTATCTAGATCCTTGTTAAAAATTAATAATAATGTGAACTTGAAGTTCAAGGGATAATTCTTTTGCATAATGTTGCAAATCTATTGCCAGATGAATTTACTGACCCTATGCTAATTCAGCTGCAAATGCTCCAATGAGAAGTCCTTGAAGGACAAAGTCTATGATACACCCGAAGCATAATAGACCAATCGGTTCCAAATGTAAAATTTCTTGAAGAAGGAGAGGACCAAATAATCAATATGGTCATGATAATGAGGCAAGTGCTATAAAAGAGCACCACGACATGACACTTCATAAAACCTTTGAAAAGGTTCAGGTACCTAAAAAATGATGAAAAATGAAGAGATCTCGATAAGTTATGTCATATTATATTAAATAACCGTCGACGGTATCTTTGATATGAAGTAGCGCGTAATGATATAAATTGTGACGAGGATCTTGAATTCAAACTTGTCAAATAGTGTGGACAGATAAATGTTTGTCCAAGTAAAATGCATAATTCAAGTATATTTTGTTTCACTTAGAAAAGTGATGTTTTGGATTGATAGTCCATAAATCAAGGTATAATGTCGGTGGGGTACAAATAAATTATTGTGTGATGGTATAACCGTAAGATATCAAGTACGGCTTGTGCCTTGGGGCATAAAGGTTTGTCGCAAAAATCCTGACATTATTGGAGATGTTTTCTCCTATTGTGGATGCAATGAGATCTGTTTTGATCTCGCAATATATGAAACTTGAATGTATATAATGAATAATAATCATGTAGCTAGACAATATTGACGATTATATGAAAAGTCTTGAAGCAATCAAAGTGTCTGATACATATAAAAGTTTGAAAGAAACTATTTTAATAAAGCTTCAAGAATCCTTATATGGATTGAAATAATCAAGGAAGAAAGGGTACAAAAGAAATGACCCTAATTGTCCTTGTATTTTTACGAAAAGGTCAAGATATGAATTTATTATAATAGTTGCTTATGTTGATGACTTGAACATTATTAACACTCTTAAAGAGCTTTCAACAATTATTGAGTGTTTGAGAAGGGACTCTAAAATGAAAAGATCACGGAAAGACAAATTTTGTCTTGACCTACAGATCGAGAATTTGACGAATGAAATATTTGTCCATCAATCAACATACACAGAAAAGTTTTGATGCGATTTTATATGGATAAATCACATTAATTGAGTACCCTAATGATTATGAGATCGCTTGACATAAATAAAGATTCACTTTGATCTCAAAATAAGGATGAAGAGCTTCTTGGTGATAAAACTTCATATCTTAGAGCAATCAGGGCACTAATGCATCTTGCTAAAAATACTCGACCATATATCTATTTTGCAGAAAATTTACCGGCAAGATTCAGTTCCTCCCCAACAAAAGGACATTGAAATGGTGTTAAGCACATACCTGAATATCTTCGAAGGACAATAGACATGTGTTTATTCTATTCCGAGGAATTCAAGTTAGAACAGATTGGTTACGCAAATTCAGAATATTTATCTGATTCACATAAAGCTCGGGCTCAAACACGCTATATTTTTACATGTGGAGTCACAATATTATCTTGGCGATCAATGAAGCAAACATTGGTAACCACTTCTTCAAACCATGCAGAAATAAAAGCCCTCCATGAAGCAAGCCATATTCAGAAAATGTGTGGTTTTTCCTTGAAAAAGAATATATCAACCACAATTTACGAAGATAATCAACTGCAAATGAAAGTGTCCACAAGATGATTATTGCTATTAACAAGTTGAATGAGCAATTTGCTTGCAGTAATGAGGTCACGAATAGAGTGATTTTCAATAATGTATTCTGCTAAGCTCAAAGCCTCATCATATCCATGAAACCAGAAAATGATACATCAGAAATGAGTTCAATCATGCAACATCTTCGTGAATATGATTTGATCACAAAGACACTGTCAATATTGGAGAAGTTCGTATATAAGATTGGGTGACATTATCATAAAAAATTAAGTGATATTTTGATTAGGGGGAGTATAATACGCGTTACACTCTTTTTTCCTTGATCGAGGTTTTGTCCTACTGGTTTTCCTGGCAAGATTTTTAATGAGGCAACAAATAAGGCGTATCAAAAGATATGTGTACTCTTTTTCCTTCACTAGAATTTTTTCCTACAGGTTTTTTTTTATAGTAAGGTTTTAATGAGGCACATTACCTATGGACATCCAGGGGGGAGTATTACAAATCCATTGAACAAGTGGATGGTCCATATAGTTTATTCATGAACTAACATTCATGTATTTGTGTTCCCAAGGTGATATGAACCTTTTTGGGATAATGATGTATCTATTATGACATTCATCAAAGTGGCTTTTGAAGTGAATTCTCTACTTATAAATAGAGATATCATTCTCCATGTAAGACACATTTGAATAGAAGAAAAGTTCTCTTCTTCATCTACATTTCTTGTCTTCTTGTCTTCTTATCTTTATAGTTATATTGTTCTGAGCTTATATTTTATAACAATATTGTATTTTATAAAGTCTATTACAAAAATGTTACGTACTTAAATTTGTTCAAATTTTATTATTGTCCCTTCTATTTTAATTTATTTGTCGTACTTTCTTTTTTAATTTATAGTATATTCAATTATTCTGTTTAAGATACTACAAATTATTATAATTAACAATTTAAAACATTTTATTACAAATTTGAAAATTATGTAACATACACTATAAATTACAATAATTAAAACTTAATTTTTTTTTATTATCTAATAAGAGGCTACAAACACACTATTCTTAAACACACGTCATATGTCTGAAATTCTACAAATCACAATAATTAACAACTTTAAATACTCTATTATATATTTAAAATGACGTTGAAATTACTATGATAAAATGACATCAAAAATACTATAAATCACAATAAATAATAACTGTTGTAAAACAAGAGGAAAATGCAAGAATACTTAAACAAGAAAGTAAGGCAAAGTGTGATGGCAAGTTAAAGTTGAGAGCCTTATTTTCTTGTTTAAGTATTCTTGCATTTTCCTCTTGTTTTACAACACGTTATCAGCACGAGTCTCTAACCAACTGAGACCTACTTAATTCGAAATTAATATCTAAAAGTTAATCAACTTTCTTTTAGAGTCAATTTTCATCATGTCGAATTTGTCAAAGCTTGAATTTGTGGCACTTGACATTTCTGGAAAGAACTATTTGTCATGGGTACTTGATGTTGAAATTCACCTTACCGTTAAGGGTCTTGGTGATTGTATAATCAAAGGAAATAAGGCATCAAGTCAGGATAAAACGAAAGCTATGATTTTCCTTCGTCATCATCTTGATGAAAGTCTGAAGGTTGAATACTTAACAGTGAAAGATCCACTTGAATTGTGGATAGGTTTGAAAGGGAGGTATGACCACCTCAAGGCAACTGTATTGCCAAGGGCTCGTTATGAGTGGATGCACTTACAGTTTCAGGATTATAAAACTGTATTTGAGTATAACTTTGTTGTATTTAGAATCACTTCCCAATTAAAATTATGTGGGGAAGTTATAAAAGATGAGGACATGTTGGAAAAGACACTAACTACTTTTCATGCCTCCAATATGATATTACTGCAGCAATACCGTGAAAAGGGTTTTAAAAATACTCTGAATTAATCTCATGCCTTCTGGTGGCTGAGTAGCATAATGACCTTTTAATGAAAAATCATGAAGCCCGTCCCACTGGAAGTGCTCCATTACCGGAGGCCCACGGGGTAGAAGCACACGGTTAGTCTGAAATAAGACAAAATAATTGAGGCCATGATAATGTGCGTGGACATGGCAAAGGCAAAAGACGATATAATAATCGTCGAGGTGGTGGTCATAACAAAAGGGAGAACAATATGGGTTCTCAAAATAATCCTTCAAAAGGCAAGGGCGATCACTGTCATCGTTGTGGCCTTAAAGGTCAACTGGAAAAATTAATGTCGAGCACCTGAGCATTTTGTCAGGCTGTATCAAAATTCCTTTAAAAGGAAAGGGAATAAAGGTAGTGCCTCCTCTTCTAATGCCCGAGTGGAGTCACATTTTACTCTCAAAGATGATGCTCAGGCAGGGTCTTCTCAAAAATATGATGAGAATGTTGAGGCGATTTTAGCATTGAAAGATGATGCTTTTGATGGGCTCGATGATATTACTCATCTAGAAGTTGAGGACTTCTTTGGGGATCATAATTGAAGATTGATAATTGAACTGGGAAATGAATAATATTATGTGTTTTTAATGTCTTACTTAAAGTTCATGTACTTAAATTTCTTTTGTTAAGTTTCGTACTTCTTATTATGTATTTTTATTTTTATGAAGATAAATAAAATTT
>NW_006239049.1:567490-568595 GCF_000226075.1 Solanum tuberosum | reverse complement strand
TATTCACCCTGCATGTGGACCATTTAAATATTATATGGTCTTGATAGATGCATCTACAAGATGGTCTCATGTGTGCTTATTATCAACTCGCAATATGGCTTTTGCGAGGTTATTGTCTTAAATAATAAGGTTAAAATCACAATTTCCAGATTATGCAATAAAAACAATTCGTCTTGATAATGCTGGTGAGTTTACATCTCAGGCATTTAATGATTATTGTTTGTCCACTGGAATAACAGTTGAACATCCTGTTTCACATGTTCATACTCAAAATGGTTTAGCAGAGTCATTGATTAAACGTCTTCAATTGATAGCTAAACCATTGCTGATGAGAACAAAGTTGCCTGTTTCGATTTGGGGGCATGTTATTTTGCATGCAGTGGCACTTATGTGTATAAGGCCAACTAGTTATCATGACATCTCCCCATTACAATTGGTTTTTGGTCAGGAGCCAAACATTTCCCATCTTAGAATCTTTGGTTGTGCGGTATATGTTCCAATTGCTCCACCACAACGCACAAAGCTGGGTCCCCAAAAAAAGTTAGGGATATATGTTGGGTATGAATCTCGTTATATTATAAAATATTTGGAACCTAGAACTGGAGATTTATTTACGGCAAGGTTTGCTGATTGTCATTTTGATGAATCAGTATACCCAACATTAGGGGGAGAACAAAAGCAATTGGGAAATGAGATAGATTGGAATTTACTTCCACTGTCTCATTTAGATCCTCGAACAAATCAATGTGAGCAAGAAGTTCAAAAGATAATTTATTTGCAGAATATTGCAAATCAATTGCCGGATACATTTACTAACCTTTCACAGGTTACTAAATCATATATCCCAGCTGCTAATGCTCAAGTTCGAGTTGATGTCCCGATAGGACAAAATGTTAAGGCAAATGAGTTTGGACCACGCTTAAAACGTGGTAGACCAATTGGTTCCAATGATAAAAATCCTCGAAAAAGGAAAAGAAATAAATGATCATAATATAGAGGCAATTGCTCATGAAGATCTCCGAGACATAATAAATGAAGACACCACAGAGGAGGTCCATGTACCTGAAAATAATGAGAATGAAGAAATCTCTATAAATTATGTCTC
>NW_006239049.1:567210-567341 GCF_000226075.1 Solanum tuberosum | reverse complement strand
TCGAAAAAGGAAAGGAATAAATGATCATAATATAGAGGCAATTGCTCATGAAGATCTCCGAGACATAATAAATGAAGACGCCACAGAGTAGGTCCATGTCACGACCCGGGAGCACCCCCAAGTCGTAACAA
>NW_006239049.1:566151-567110 GCF_000226075.1 Solanum tuberosum | reverse complement strand
TCCACACCACAGTTAGGAGCGACGGTTGTCCCGATGGACATAATACAGAAGTTAGAGGCACAGATGGCCACACTGCTACATCACATCCAGCCGTGGATGCAAAAGTCAATTGCCGAGCCGAGGCTAGATGGACCGGATGGTTAATAAGCGCCTTGATGCCTTTTAGTTGCGCGTCCTCGAGCGATCAGCTCCGGGCATAGACCTATCTGCTTTGCACGCTGACTTAGCTAGTCTCCGGACTGACGTTGATGCTCTTCTTGCTGCACCTTCAGTTGAGACTTAGGCTGCTCCTACTGCACTGGCTGATGATACAGTGCTATAGGCTCTATTCAGTGGGACCGCCGAGGAGGGCCCTGCACCGACACATGCCAAGGGCAAGCGACACCGCCTTCATCGCACGGAGGAAGAGAAAGTTCAGAAAAGACAGCGTCGACAGGAGAAGGAGGCTAGGAGGGCTTCGATTGCAGACGAAGAATTGCGCCAACGGAGGGTGCGTCAGAGAGCTGCCGGTGCATCGAGCTTTGCCCCAGTTGCAGAGGTTCAGCTTATTTTGAAGGACTTGGTGAGCACCACTGATGGTGCGGAGCAGTTGATAGATAGCACTACTGAGGGTGCTAGGATTTCTGAGGTGGGCACTACTGAGGGTGCCCCTACTGATGTTCCAACGGGCTCCGGGAAACCGGACCCCCCTGCTTGTTGATGATTCGCCGGTGCTTTGCGCCACAGGTTTGCTTCACCTATTCCATTTTTCTTTTAATGTTTATGTATGCATTGGGGACAACTGCATCTGTTTTTGTTGGGGGTGGGGTAAATGGATTGTGAGTAATAGGGTGAAATCTAACCCAACTCTTAAATCCTCTCTTGGGGTTTTCTTGCCTGTGTTCTTTTCCCCCAAGAGACTGTTTAATTTTTGTTGAACCGGCATGTCTTAGGATTGTATGTGTAGAAACATGATACAG
>NW_006239049.1:562966-563881 GCF_000226075.1 Solanum tuberosum | reverse complement strand
TTATTGATTACTTACTGAATTCTTACAATTTGTTTCACAAATCCCCCCCTTTTTATTTCTTGTTTCTGGAAGTACTTTGGCTAATTGAATATAATTGTTGGTTAAAGTAAAGTCTAAACCATTTTCCTCGTGGGATCGACCCCAACCTACAAGTTGGGTTCTTTACTTGATAACGATCGCTTATACTTCTTTAGGGAGGTGTAATTTGAGCGTATCAACCCCTGAAGGTGTCAATCCAGTTGGGTACAAGTGGGTTTTTGTGCGAAAACACAATGAAAATGGTAAAAGTCGTAATATATAAAGCACGACTTGTGGCACAAGGATTTTCGCAAAGGCATGACATTGATTATGAGGAGACATAATTCTCCTGTGGTAGATGCAATTACGAATTTGTAATAATATTTGTTTATGTTGATGACTTGAATATCATTGGAACTCCTACAGATCTTTCAAAAGCCGTTGAGTGTTTGAAGAAAGAATTTGAAATGAAAGATCTTGGAAAGACAAAAAATTGTCTTGGCCTTCAGATTGAACATTTGAAAAGTGGAATATTTATCCATCAATCAACATATACTAAAAAGGCTTTATAGAGATTTTACATGGATAAATCACACCCATTGAGTACCCCGATGGTTGTAAGATCTCTTGATATAAATAAAGATCCATTCCGACCTCAAGAAAAGGATGAAGAGATTCTTGGTGATGAAACACCATATCTTAGTGCTATTGGGGCACTAATGTACCTAGCCAACAATACCCGGCCAGATATTTGTTTCGCAGTAAGTTTATTGGCGAGATTCAGCTCATGTCCAACAAGAAGACATTGGAAAGGTGTTAAGCATATATTCAGATATCTTCAAGGAACAATTGATATGGGATTGTTGTATTCTAATGCATCCAAGTCAGAATTGATCG
>NW_006239049.1:553663-553892 GCF_000226075.1 Solanum tuberosum | reverse complement strand
TACGAAGGTCAAAATCTGAATTTGTAATAATATCTGTTTATGTTGATGACTTGAACATCATTGGAACTCCTAAAGAGCTTTCAAAAGTTGTTGAGTGTTTGAAGAAAGAATTTGAAATGAAAGATCTTGGAAAGACAAAAAATTGTCTTGGCCTTCAGATTGAACATTTGAAAAGTGGAATATTTATCCATCAATCAACATATACTGAAAAGGTTTTGAAGCGATTTTA
>NW_006239049.1:530176-553483 GCF_000226075.1 Solanum tuberosum | reverse complement strand
GGGGCACTAATGTACCTTGCCAACAATACCTGACCAGATATTTGCTTCGTAGTTAGTTTATTGGCGAGATTCAGCTCATGTCCAACAAGAAGACATTGGAAAGGTGTTAAGCATATATTCAGATGTCTTCAAGGAACAATTGATGATATGGGATTGTTGTATTCTAATGCATCCAAGTCAGAATTGATTGGTTATGCAGATGCTGACTATTTGTCTAACCCACATAAAGCTCGATCTCAAATAGGATATTTATTCACATATGGAGGTACAGCTATATCATGGCGTTCGATGAAGCAAACAATAGTTGCTACTTCTTCAAATCATGCAGAGATAATAGCCATTCATGAAGCCAGTCGAGAGTGTGTATGGTTGAGATCAATGACTCAACACATTTTGCAAATATGCGGTATTTCTGTGCAAACAAAGACTCCAACAATATTGTATGAAAATAATGCTGCTTGCATAGCTCAATTAAAGGGATGATATATCAAAGGAGACCGAACAAAACATATTTCACCTAAGTTCTTTTTCACACATGATCTTCAACAAAATGGTGAGATAAATGTTCAACAGATTCGTTCGAGTGATAATCTTGCAGATTTATTCACTAAGGCATTGCCAACGTCAACATTTGAGAAGCTAAGATATAAGATTGGAATGCATCGTCTCCAAGATATCAAATAATTTTTTCATCAGGGGAGTAAAATACGCGTTGTACTCTTTTTCCCTTTGCCAAGGTTTTGTCCCATTGGGTTTTCCTGGTAAGGTTTTTAATGAGGCAGCACTCAAGGCATATTACAAGATGTGTGTACTCTTTTTCCTTCTCTAGGCTTTTTCCCATTGGGTTTTTCCTAGTAAGGTTTTAACGAGGCACATTATCTATAAACATCCAAGGGGGAGTGTTATAAATTCATTTAATATGGATGTTTATTTTCATCAACCTAACGTAATGCATGTATTAATTTAATGTAAGAATTAAAGATTACTAACGTATTTTGGTTAAGGTAGTAAATGAATGATTTCTACCTCTTATAAAAGGGTCTTCTTCACCCTTAAGAAATACACAATTGATGAGATTAAAATAAGGCTCTGAACTTTATACTTTCCATCACACTAATTGCCTTACTTTCTTGTTTAAGTATTCTTGCATTTTTCTGTTGTTTTACAACAACTTATAATATTTTTTAAAAAAATAGAAAAAACTTAGTTGACTTTTAAAATTCTATCGGTGACACATGAATTTGAATAGATGGAAAATATATATTATTGAGAAAATACTTAAAAGAACATATAAGAAAATTTTGGGGGACTCTCCTAATTCCATATGTTTCACATAAATTGGAACAAAAAGAGTATCATATATTATTCGAAAATAAGATAAAAACTTTTTATAAATCACAACAAATTAACAACTTAAAATATTTTAGAAAAAATGTATAAAAAAAATTTGACTCTCCAAATTTTATCAAATAAATTAGGATTAAAAAGTGACATATATTGGGCTCATGCTGGAACGGGCACCTAATATCTAGTTATAAAAGAAGAAGCATGAAACAATAGGAGATCAGAAATATATGTAATTTGAAAATGTTTTTCTAAAAATGGTCTTAAACAAATAATAAGCATTCCATAATTTCATCTATCTCATCCATTTAAAAAAAAAAATTCATTTTCAAAGCTGCTAAAATTTAGGAATTAAGAATTATATAAACATTAAATATTATGAAAAAATAATAATTTATGATGTGTTTAATAATCATTTGATAAATTCAATTTTGAAATTGTCAATAAATCAATATTTACGAAAGCGTTTATCAACTAACCGTGCAACGCACGGGTACGTATACTAGTTCTATTATACACATAAACATGATTAAAATAAAAGTACAACAAATAAATTGGAAACAAATGAGTACTTATTAAATCTAGTTTGGACTCTTCAAACAAGTTTTTGATCAAATCATTTTTCTCCAACATTTGAGACTTTTCATAGCTTGAACACCAAGTAGTAGTTTGTGCAACAGAAAATCATTGAACTTTTTGTCAAGTAGAAGTTGTTGCAAAATTATATTTATGCCAATGAAAATGAGTACATCTTAATTATCTAGATAGTCTTCTCGTATGAAGTTGAATTATTCCATTCTCCTTGATGCATCAAATTTTGTTGATCCATCTAATTTTTCGACAAAAAAATATTGTAATTGTATAATTTAACAATTCTCACAATCTTTGTTAATTGAAGAAGAAGAATAAAAAACTTACCAAATTTGTAGTTTAAAAAAGTGAAAAAACTCTTCTATTTATAGACAATAAGGGATAGTATAAACAATAGTTTATCATGACTTATCAGATAAGTCACAATTCTGTAGAAAAATCACAATCATTCGAAAATGTCGCAAATCAACGGAAAAGTCACAACTCATCATTTTTTTCCAACACTTAAGACTTTACACAACTTGAACACCACGTTGTAGTTTGTGCAACAGAAAATCATTGAACTTCTTGTCAAGTAGAAGTGTTGCAAAAGTATATTTATGCCAATGAAAATGAGTACACATTAATTATCTAGATATTCTTCTTGTTGGAAGTTGAGTTATTCCATTCTCCTTGTTGCATCAAATTTTGTTGATCCATCTAATTTCCGACAAAAAACTATTGTAATTACATAATTGAACAATTCTCACAATCTTCGTTGATTTAAGAAGAAGAATAAAAAACTTACAAAATTTGTAGTTTAAAAAGTGAGAAAATTCTTTTATTTATAGACAAAAAAGTATAGTATGAAAAGTTGTTTATCGTGCCTTATCAAATAAGTCAATTTTTTTTTAACAAATTCACAATCATTCGGAAATGTCACAACTCGTCGGAAAAGTCACAACTCTTTTAAAAAGTCACAATCCTTCGAAGAAATCACTACTACCCATCAATGTGAAAATGTGTCATCTTTTAATGTTATATAGAACAAATAAATGAATGAATAAATAAAATATAAAATATAGAAGATACACTAAATAAGATGTTGTAAGTTGGGGGTATTATAGTAATTTAACATTCAAATTATGGAGTTCATGCTTTTAACGTAGTATAGATATATATAGATAGATATATATAAATAGATAGATAGATAATTACAAATACCTTAATATCATAAGAAAAGTAGAAAAAAAGACCCGGAAATGTGAAAAATCCATAAAACTAGAAACTTGTAGGGTGTCTCCTCATGTTTTATTTGTTTGTTTGTGACCATATGAATCCTTTGCATATAATTACTACATTTAGCATTTTAATTTATTACTATTAGGATTTAGTGTTTTTCTTTTTTCATCTGTGGTTTCCCGTGCTTCATGATGTGGGCCTGTTTCTGGTGTTTATCCAATAAAAGCTTCCAAGGTTCCCATTCTGAAAGTTGTTAATGGTGGTACGAGAATTGAGTGCGATATATCAGTTGAAAACATGGATGGAGTTTCAAAGTCTAAGATAATACACATGATTTTTTCACTCGATGAAAGGTTTTAGAAGCTGAGCTTTTTGGTAAAATTCTACAATATCTTGTATGTTTGCAATATGCACAATTGTTCAATAGTTTGGAAGGCCTCTTATTTGATTCCTGGATACATCGTAGCAATACCACAAGGATATAGTTCTTGACACAATTACTTGTGTCCCTAGAACTTAAATGAATAGGATAGCCATTATATCACTATCTCTAGCTTCACTTGAAGTACATTCATAGTGAAAATTTCCGTCATATGCCCCATGAGATACAATACAAAGCAAGTAAAAGGAAGTTCACAACTTAGGACTATGCCTTCTATTTTTGGAAGCCAAAAAGACATGGTGTGTTATCACATGGGACAATGGAAATGGAAAATTAAAGAGAAGAAAAAAAAAAGAAACAAAAGGAGACAATAGCCTATGTTAGTAGCATAAAACAAAATTTCACTTTTCTCTCTTGAAGGTGAATTTCAGATAGAAAGGAAGCAAACTCGGAAGGTGCATCAATTAGTTATGCCACAAAGACATGCATCTTTTTCAAACAAAGATTGACAAACAAAACAAACTAAGGAGATAGTTTCTTTTAATTATTTTTAAAATCATTTTGAACTTTTTTTATCCTTTTGAATCATCTTAACTTGTAAAACATGTAAATGACCCTGAATCCTACTTACACCAAATATTGGGGAAGTATAAAATATTTTATCTATATCTATAGCCCAGTGTTATCAGAGGCGTAAAGCGCAAAAAGGTTCTAAGGTCTGTGGGGGCTTTAAGTGCAAATAAAGCGTGGGCTTTAATGAAAAAAGGTGCAAACGGAGAAAAAAATATAAATTTATATGTTTAGTCAAAGACTAATAATTATTAACATGAATGACAAATATATGACCAAAGAAAGTGATTTTTTTTAATAATAAAGTGAAATATCAATTATTTAGTGTCACTTCTTCAGAAGAGGCTCATTGGCAAGGAAACTTTTGTCTTAGATACTTGATGACGACACTGAAGCACACATAAAGAAAGGTGAAGCGCTTAACGCGTTTTGTGTAACATCCCAAAAATTTCTAAGAGAAGACTTGAGTCATTCTTTGTGGTGAATAAGATTTATACCGAGTGATTCTAAATTTTCTTAGATGTTAAGGTCACTGAAATTCCCTAGCATAAAGTCCAGTTGAAAACTTTCCTTCCAATTGAGTTTCACTATGAGATTTTCTTGGGTCAACTTCAATCGACCATATTTTTCTGCACATAATGAGCTAGGTGGCCCATGATCTATCAAATCGAAGGTCTTCGAGTCCTCTTTCCAACACCTTGAGTTTTCTAAATTCTGAATTCGGATGAAGGAGTTATTCCCATTTGAGTGCAACCTCTCTAATTTAGGCATTTTCCATCCGTATTAGGGAGGGGTAGTTTGGTATTTTCCTTACTCCACTAGCCTAACAAGTTTTACCCATCCAATTTAAGGGGTCTAGTCAGACTAAGTCAATTCTAAAAGTCCCAAAGGTGTTTAGAAGGTTAGGACAAAGTTCAAGAGGAGAAAAATAAGAAAGTTTCAAACGTTCATCGAGTGTTGAGGATTTTCGCCAAGAATTTAGTTCTTTTGAGGTATGTAAGTTTTCATAATGTTGGGTTTGTTCACCCTCACGCCAATCATGAGTTTCCAATTTTGAATTCATCCTTGATATTGAGTATATTGAAATTCTTGTTGAGTTCGTTGAGGTTTTGTACTCCATTCATTAATAATGGCGTTTTGTTGAGTTCTTGAGGTGAGGATTTAACGAATAAGTGATTTTCGTGATGTAATTTGAGTGGGTTTTCAATTAATTATGTTGGGTTTATGAATCTAAGGGAGTTTGGAAGAAACCAATCGATTCAAGGTGAAATAGGACCAAAAATTAAGAAGAAAAAATCGTCAAAATGTTATGGGAATAGGCTAGGGTGGCGCACCCCCGTAGCGCAAGGGAGGCTAGCGCCCTCCACCTTCAGTGCGCCCCAAACTAGCCGCAGGAAACTAAGGGCTGGCGAGGCGCGCCAATGATGTGCCAGGGGAGTCAGACCCCTTTCTCCTCCGTTCTTCACCCCGTATGCGTTCCTTTGAAATGTGTTTTCACCCTCTTCTTTTTACCAACTATCTAAGTCTTGATTAATCCTTGAGAGATCCTATATATACTAATCATATCTCTTGAATTCTCAATTCAAATTAAAGAGAGATTAAGAGGAAGGTTCAAGAGGGTTCCTTGAGTCAAATTTGAGAATTCTTTTTAAAATTAATCATAGTTTTGACCTAATCTTGATTAAAAGAGAATGAGGACGAGAAGAGTGTATTCATGAATCTACATTGTTATTGAGATCCTCGAGTCGAGTCGTTCATGTCCATAATTCCGCATGAACTCTATGAATTGAGTTGAGAGGAATAGTATCTTTAAGTTCTGAGTTCTGAATTCTTGAGTCTTTGAGTTCTTAATATCGAGTTCTATGAGGACATTGAGGTACTTGAGTTGTTTCGTTCATGTCTATATTTCAACATGAACCCCATTTTGAGTTATAAGTTTTGAGAAGTCTGTGAAAACTAATTATGAGTTTTAAAACTGAGTTTTTAGGAAGTAAAATATGAGTTTTGAGAAAGAGCTTTCAAATATGAATTGAGTTGAGTATAAGGGACCTAAGTATTCCAAAATGTATCATATTTACATTAAGAAAATAGAAACTTTGATTTCTAAAAAGTGTTTATGAGTTCAAACATATTTTTTGAGTAGTTAGCTCTTTTATGAGGGTAGTTTGAGCAATTATCTCAAACAAGAGGAAGAGTTATGTTTTTTTAAAATAAATGAGCATGAGATATATATTATTGGGAGCAGTATTGAGCACTGATATGAGGATGAGTTCAGAGAACTCACATTCTCATAAACCATGTATGCCATCATGGGTACAAGATCATACTTTTGAGATGAATCATAAGTGCATTCATGCAAAGCTTAATGGATCCACTTAGTTGAGGATGCCCTATCCTCCGGCAAGGTATAGGATAGTTCTGACAGCGTGGGCGAGACGTTGTTCATAGTGATGGTTGTCGGTTAGAGAATCTCCCAAATAAGAGTAAAGAGTTTATTATTGTATTTTTATACATTTTGAATTCGTGTCTACTGCTTACAAAGATTTATATATTGCATCTTATTATCATTGCTTTCATATTAAGTTGAGTATTCTTGAGTTGAGTTGAGTATCCTTGAGTTAAGTTTAGTATTCTTGAGTTTAGTTTAGTATTTTTGAGTTGAGTTGAGTTGAGACGAGGCGAGTATGTCTTTCTTTTTATCAGTTCAAGTTTATAATTATGTTTCAGAGTTCCCCTTACATTCTCCTACATTCAATGTACTAACGCCATTCGGCCTGCATCATTTTATGATGCAAATACAGTTGTTCAGGGTCATCAAAAGGGCTCCGTTGATAGCACTTGCAGTTCCACTTAGCATTTGTGAGCCTCCTTGCTTCCAGAGGGTTCAACATTTATTTTTCTATTTTTTAGGAAGTTATGGGTATTGTCTTGATATCCTTTTGTAATAATAGAGGTTTCATAGATAGATAGATAGAGTTGAGGAGTTTTTCATTATTTACCTTCTTTGAGGTGTTTTACAAACTATAAGCATTCCTATTGAGTATTGTTCAGGCTTTGTTTAAAGTTGAGTATTTGAATTTTATGAATGTAATTCAGTTTTTACACTATAAGAAAACTATGAATTACATGAGGATTTTCCTCAGAATTAGTATGAAAATTTGCAGGAAAATAAGTTTCCTGCGAATTTTCATACTAATCCCCAAGAAAATTCCCATGTAATTCAAACTTTTTTTGTAGTGTAAGATTATTATTGCTCGAATTAGTTTTTCCGCTTGTAGTCAACTGGGATGAGGGTTCGCTGGGGGACCATCAATGGTTCTTGAGTGCCTGCCACATCCAGTGTGTCGGCTCGGGTCATAACAAACTTGATATCAGAGCACAAAGTTCAAGTGTCCTAGGGTGTCTATGAAGTCGTGTCAGTTGGATATTATTTATGGTTATGAGGGTCCCACTTCCATAAATTAGGGACTACAGACATTTAAGAAAACTTTCCCTTCTTTCATACTCTAAATCATCTAGTAGAACTGTGTCATAACGAACTTATTCTAACTCGTGCGTTTCTCCCATCCATTCGACTACCCCTCATACTCAAGAGAAATGAAAAACAAAGCCAGATCCTTATCAATGAGTTACTCTCAGCAAAACTTTTGAGAAAGTCATAAGACTGCAGAGGGACTTGAGAGAAGCCCGTGAGTGAGTTGTGTGTTGAGTTTCAAAAGAATGTACTTTTATTCATATGAATCGTGCGTTTAAACTAAAAGCGAAGCGTATTCCCAGTCTCTTTTTCTTTGAACCTTGTTTCAATTGAGACCCCTATGAGGAAGTGTGTTTTAGAGCTTGGGTAGTAATTGCACCTGAAAAGATAGTATGAGTTATGAGATTATAAGCAGTAGTAGTAAAAGTGCCTAGAGTTGGAAGAATGTAGGTAGAGCTTCAGTAATCTAAGAAAGAGAGATAGTCATCAACCAAATTATGTTGTTGTATTCATGCACCTAGTTAATTATTAATGAGGAGTTTTTCCTTATGGGTAGACTAAGAAGTTATGAGTTTGTGTAAATTTCGTGATAGGAGGTAGAGTAAGAGTTACTAGTTAGGATGAGCTAGAGTATACTTTAACTAGAAAGGAGTTTATGATGATGTGTCATTGTGTTAGTAATGACCAAGTGTAAATGTTGACTAGAAGAACACGAGTATTCATTAGGCGATAACTCTAAACTAGGCTTATGATTTTTAAGGGAGAGCCCATAATATTCAAAGGGGTTATAGAACTAATTAGGCAATAATGATGTATATCGAATGGGTAAAGAGTACTTAAGTTGTGAAAGGAAGTGTGATGGTAAAATTGTAAGTGTAAAGGCTGAGAGATAAATATTGACTACTTCTCATGATACTTTTGTGGGTGAGTGTTTCTTAATTTATATCTAGTAGTTGCAAGTTAGTATAGTAAGCGATCAATCATATTGATAATTGAGTTTAGTAATAAACAGTATGCTTGAATTTAAGATGAGCATCGTGATCAAAAGAATGGCAACATGAGAGTGGCGATGTTAGTTTGAGATCTGATCTGGTAGGCTTGATATAGAGTAGGTGAGGAATTAAGAGGTTAGTTACAATGAATGTGAGTGGTAAAAGTATGGTATTCTAACTTTTAGATAAGAGTAGTGAAGTGTGGCTAAGTCATTAGAGTAACAAGAGCATTAAGATGTGTACCCGAGGTCGTATGTAGCCAGACGAGGTCCCAATTAAGTTAATGATTCTTCATGTGTGCCTAGATAGTATATTTGAGCTGTCAATGTGGAATAGGCTAACGTAAGCATTATTCTTTTTCCCTTAAGAGTTAGATGAAACGGCCTTAAAAGCCAATAACAAGAGGTTAATAGAAGCATCTTAGAAAGAGGTCTTAGAAGAAGTCTTAGTACATGCTTATGGAGAGTTCAGTAGCCATGAGATAAGCCTTTCCCGAGTATTAGAGTAAAGGGAAGGTAAACCAATGTAGAGATGATGGAATAGATCCATAGCTTTTAAGTTTCAGCTTTAGACCTAAGGGGGATATGATAAGATGAGAAATCAAGTCAAGTGTTGAGAAGGAGAAAATGATTTCTTCCGGAAGAGTTATTTTTAGAAGCATATCAATCCATTCATAATTTTGTGTATTCCTCAAAGTTCAGTCATTTCAACATCACGATGATGTTACATATATCAGAATTGTGTCTATGACCTATGCCCATACACTTTATAGAGATTCACATCGATGCTCAGTTTCCAGAATGAGGGGTAAAGACTTTAGCCCATTAATCTCAAGCTTAATCCATACAGTTATGGATATAGGCGTCATGATATGAACCTATTCATATAAGCATTCATGTCTCATAGTATGTTCAGTCTTGCAAATTGTGCTTATGATCTTTCACTCTAAACCTCTTTTAGTGATCGTTTTTAGTTTTAGTAGTGATGTTGTCGATAGTAGTTGAGTAATGATAGAAGGAGAGGGTTGTGTTTCTTATTGTGATAGTGATGCTGTGTTTATTCCATCTAAGGTTATAAATGTGGAGGAAGAAGAGGATGAAGTTTTACTATGAGTAGTAGTTAAATGAGAGTAATAAGCCAATTTCTGGTAATAATGCATGAAAGTTTTGTTGGTAGAAGTGACGAGAGAATGAGAAATTCTTATAAGGAGTAGTTAGTAGGAGTCCATGGAGTGGTTATAAGACTGGGCTTGAATATGGTGCTGATAGCGTGTGTGTGAAGGTATGATGCATTAGGTGGTTCTTGATAAAGACTCGAGGTTGGTTAGATGTAGTGGTAAGGAGTAGTGTTCTTTGGAAGGAATTTCCTACAGTGGTATAGAACCCGAATCTTGTGATTTAGATCAGAATAATCACCTTATGTTAAGTACCTTGTGATTTGGAGTAAGGCTTGAATATAGTAAGAGTAACCCCTTTCACTTCTCAGTCCAGCCGTCATTCGAGGACGAATAATCCCAAGGGGGAGATATTGTAAAATCCCAAAAATTTCTAAGATAAGACTCGAGTCATTCTTTATGGTGAAAAAGATTTATACCAAGTGATTCTATATTTTCTTAGATGTTAAGGTCACTAAAATTTCCTAGAATAAAGTCGAGTTGAAAACTTTCCTTCCAATTGAGTTTCACTATGGGATTTTCTTCGGTCAACTTCAATCGATAATATTTTTCAGCACAGAATGAGTTAGGTGGCCCATGAGGTATCAAATCAAAGGTCTTCGAGTCCTCTTTCCAACGCGCTGAGTTTTCTAAATTTGGAGTTTGGATTAAGGGGTTAAGCCCATTTGTGTGTAGCCTCTCTAATTTAGTCATTTTCTATCCATTTTAAAGAGGGGTAATTTGGTCTTTTCCTTACCCCACTAGCCTAACACGTTTTACCCACCCTATTGAAGGGGTCTAGTCAGACTAATTCAATTCTAAACATCCCAAAAGCATTTAGAAGGTTAGGGCTAAGTTCAAGAGGAGAAAACGTAGAAAGTTTCAAGCGTTCATCGAGTTTTGAAGATTTTCGCAATGAACTTAGTTCTTTCGAGGTATGTAATTTTTCATAGTGTTGGGTTTGGTCACCCTCATGCCAATCATGAGTTTCTAATTTCGAATTCATCCATGAGATTGAGTATATTGAGATTCTTGTTGAGTTCTTTCAGGTTTTGTACTCCATTCTTTAATAACCGTGTTCTGTTGAGTTCTTGAGATAAGGGTTTGGCAAATGATTGATATTCTTGATGTAATTTGATTGGGTTTTCAATTAATTATGTTGGGTTTGTGAATCTAAGGGAGTTTGCAAGAAATCAAGCGATTCTAGGTGAATTAAGTCCCAAAATTGAGAAGAAAAAATCGTCAAAACATTCTGGAAATAGGATTGGTCGGCGCACTCTCGTAGCGTCAGGGAGGATGGCCCCCTGCGCCTGCAGTGCACCCCCTACGCCTGCAGGAAACTGAGGGCTTGCGCGGCGCGCCACTGATGCTCAAGGGGCGTCAGACCCTTACACCTCCGTTCTTCACCCATATGCGTTCCTTTGAATCGTGTTTTTGACCTCTTCTTATTACCAACTATCTAAGTCTTCATTAATCCTTTAGAGATCCTATATATCCTAATCATAACTCTTGAATTCTCTTTTCAAATTAAAGAGAGATTAAGAGGAAAGTTCAAGAGAGTCCCGTGATTCAAATTTGAGAATTCTTTTGAAATCAATCATAGTTTTGAACTAAGTGTTGAGAAAAAGAGTATGAAGATGAGAAAAGTGTATTCATGTGTATACATTGTTATTGAGATCCTTAAGTCGAGTCGTTCATGTCCATAATTCCGCATGAACCCTATGAATTGAGTTTTCTTGAGAGGAGTAGTATCGTTAAGTTCTTAGTTCTGAATTCTTGTGTCCTTGAGTTCTTAGTATCGAGTTCTATGAGGTCGATGAGGTGCTTGAGTTGTTTAGTTCATGTCTATATTTCAACATGAACCCCATTTTGATTTACAAGTTTTGAGAAGTCTGTGAAAACTAATTATGAGTTTTAAAACTGTGTTTTCAGGAAGTAAAATATGAGTTTTGAGAAAGAGCTTTCAAATATGAATTGAGTTGAGTATAAGGAAATGAAGTATTCCCAAATGTATTATATTTATTTTAACAAAAGAGAAACTTTGATTGCTAAAAAGAGTTTATGAGTTCAAAGATATTTTTTGAGTAGTTACCTCTTTAAGAGGGTAGTTTGAGCAATTATCTCAAACCAGAGGAAGAGTTATATTTTTTAAACATATGTGCATGACCTATTTATTATTGGGAGTAGTATTGAGCACCGATATGAGGATGAGTTCAGACAATTAACATTCCTCATAAACCATGTATTCTAACATGGGTACAAGATCATACTTTTTAGATGAATCCTAAGTGTCTTCGGGAAGATCTTAGTGGATCCACTTAGTTGAGGATGTCCTATACCCCGGAAAGGTATAGAATAGTTCTGGCAGCGTGAGCGAGATGTTGTATCATCACATTTCTTATAGTGATGATTGTCGGTTAGAGAATCTCCCAAATAAGAGTAAGGAGTTTATTATTGTATTTTTATACATTTTGAGTTTGTGTCTTCTGTTTACAAAGCTTTATATATTGCATCTTATTATCATTGCTTTCGTATTGAATTTAGTATTCTTGAATCGAGTTGAGTATTCTTGAGTTGCGTTTAGTATTCTTGAGTTGAGTTTAGTATTATTGAGTTGAGTTGAGTTGAGATGAGGTGAGTATATCTTCCTTTTTATCAGTTTAAGTTTATAATATTTTTTAGAGTTCCCCTTACATGCTCGTATATTCAATGTACTGACGTCATTCCCCCTGCATCATTTTATGATGCAGATACAGGTGTTCACAGTCATCTATAGCCGCTCTGTTGATACAGTTGCAGTTCCACTTAGCTTTTGTGAGCCTCCTTGCTCCCGGAGGGTTCCATGTTTACTTTTGAGTTTGTTAGGATGTCGTGGGTCTTGTCTCGATATCCTTCTATAATAGTAGAGGCTTCATAGATAGATAGAGTTGATGACTTTTTCAGTATTTACTATCTTGGAGTTGTTTTAGAAACTATAAGAATTCCTATTGAGTATTGTTCAGACTTTTTTAAAAGTTGAGTATTTGAATTTAATGAATGTAATTTAGTTTTAAGCCTATTATTGCTTGAATTAGTTTTTCCGCCTATAGTCAGCAAGGATGAGGGTTCGACTGGGGACCAACAATGGTTCTTGAGTGTCGACCACGTCCAGGATGTAGGCTCGGGTCGTGACATTTTGAGCCTCACTTCAAGGCTTAAGCGCGCCTTTGGCTACACTGCTACAGCCTCAACAAAGAAACTATTAGGTTATGTGATCTTCCATGACTGTTTATTTATAACAGAACTTCAGTGGGAGGAAGGAAATAACTAAGTCAAGTTATGTTGATGAAGGGTAAGCGTTCCATAGCTTGCTTTCTCCATGTATGATCTCTCTTTTGTGGTGTGGAAAATCACCAAAATGTTTGTTTTACTTATTCTGGACACTTTTATATAATAAACATTCTTAAGTTGTTTCCTTTCTTTTTGCCGGAAATTTTACATTTCAACCTAAGATCTGCTTTAAAATGTACCTTAGGAGTTTCTGCAGATTGTTCCTGCATCACCCCTGTGATGATTCCAGGGGAAGAGGGTGGAGGTGGTGGGGGTTTGAAGGATGGGTGAAGGCTGTAAATTTAACACTAAGTAGACCAGACCATACAATAGACAACATATTCTATTTAAATGAAATGCTATCTAGAATTTCTAGAGATGAGAAGCTCTTGTTTAATATCTAAAATTAGTATCATTGTGTAAATTTACATGTAGTGGAAGGTTTGGAACTTTAATAATATCTAATTTTATGAAGCTAGATGGATAAGTTTATCAGAAATGCATTGCTTATTCTATGTTCAAAGGCTTGTCGTCTGCTTATATTCTTTGTTGATTAGATTTTTCATTACTTGGAGGAAACCAACAGCTATTTCTGTGAAGAATAATTTTCTGAATATTTATGAATAGTAGGCTTCAATTTTAAAGTTTAGAAAGGCCATGTGACTTCTGTAGTACGTTGACTGCATGTTACTTCAAATTGAAACAACAGTTAGAAAAAGAAGAAAGATGGAAATCAAAGTTGTTGCTTAGACATGGACTACTAAATACATTTTTGAGTTCACATTCTGATAATGTCTGCCCCTACCCCTCCGCCTCTGGAGGCAATGTTGAGTGGTTTAAACTTCACGTTCATCAGTTCTTATTCATAAAAGAAGATACATGGGTAAATTTATGTATATGCTGATAGATATCAGTTGTTATATGATCTCTTGTTTTTGCAGATGTAAGCTTGGGCAAAACCACAAAATATTAATAGCTCAAGACACTAAACTTTGAACTCATTATCTGTAATACTTCTGGTTGCTTTTCATATGCAGGTATGAATCAACTACAAGTTATTTTTCTATTTCCGCCCTACTTTTTGTTTCTTAATTAATCTTATGGAACTTGCCTGCTGATCACTTTTTAGTCAATACGAATAGAGCCTTCAGATGACTGTTTTATTATATTGGTTAATCAGTCTGCCAGCATAGGAGCTACAAGTGATCTTATACTTTACATAACATTACACAACGTAAAATTTGTACTGATTATAGTTATGGATAATGTCTATACCTTATTAGAAGAAAATTGACTATAGTAAAATGTGCATATTATGACATCAGCATTATCCTCTAAGGAAGCTATTCTATGTACAATAAAATGCTCAGTTTGTCACAGTGTTCTTACAACACCAAGTTTGTATTTTTTTTCAACTTATAAAACACAAAAAGTAAGAAGAAATTTACTTTTTGTACTTTTGCAGACTTGTAGTACCTTCTTGGTATCATTTAATAAGATTTACTTTGACTTATCTAAAGAAAAAAATGGTTTGGTGCACCTTTTGTAAAGCATCCTCTTGTACAAGAGGACATCGGTGTTGCTCTTGTAAAGTTCTTGTTGCTGTATTTAACCCCTTTTTGTCCATAAAACAAAAGATCTCTACTTTTTTAGTAAGGCCATAGCTTATTAACTTCACCTCAATTTCCCCCCTCATGGCCTTAGCTTATTTAGAATAACTTTTAGTGCTTCTGAATGCCTTTTTGCTTATTTTGTTTTAAGAGACAAAACTTTGAACTCATTATTGTAATACTTCTGGTTGCTTTTCATTTGCAGGTATGAATCAACTACAAGTTATTTTTCTATTTCCACCCTACTTTTTGTTTCTTAATTAATCTTATGGAACTTGCCTGCTGATCACTTTTTAGTCAATACGAATAGAGCCTTCAGATGACTGTTTTATTATATTGGTTAATCAGTCTGCCAGCATAGGAGCTACAAGTGATCTTATACTTTACATAACATTACACAACGTAAAATTTGTACTGATTATAGTTATGGATAATGTCTATACCTTATTAGAAGAAAATTGACTATAGTAAAATGTGCATATTATGACATCAGCATTATCCTCTAAGGAAGCTATTCTATGTACAATAAAATGCTCAGTTTGTCACAGTGTTCTTACAACACCAAGTTTGTATTTTTTTTCAACTTAAAAAACACAAAAAGTAAGAAGAAATTTACTTTTTGTACTTTTGCAAACTTGTAGTACCTTCTTGGTATCATTTAATAAGATTTACTTTGCCTTATCTAAAGAAAAAAATGGTTTGGTGCACCTTTTGTAAAGCATCCTCTTGTACAAGAGAACATCGGTGTTGCTCTTGTAAAGTTCTTGTTGCTGTATTTAACCCCTTTTTGTCCATAAAAACAAAAGATCTCTACTTTTTAGTAAGGCCATAGCTTATTAACTTCACCTCAATTTCCCCCCACATGGCCTTAGCTTATTTAGAATGACTTTTAGTGTTTCTTAATGCCTTTTTGCTTATTTTGTTTTATGTGTGTATATTTCCTTTCTAGAGAGCTATTAATGTACTTTTTTAGTTACTAATCTGTAATTTTTTCTTTCATTTAGGGTCATATGAAATTCACAGATACGAAATCCTCCAATACTGCCGCCATTTTCTGCCATATGAGAAGGTAACTTTGAATCTTATCATTTTTAGTTATCAAATTGATGAGTCCACAAATTGGACTTATTTAGGGCTTTATTTTGATAGAAATAGTGTCCTCAAATGCCTATTTTGTCTCAATATCTGATAAAAACTCTTAAGTTTCATGTATTTGAAGTTTTGGTGGAAGCATGGATACTTAGGTGCAAAAAGGAACAAAAAGGCTGAAAAGAACGAAGAAACTGAAGCCTGAGCATCGCCAAGCACACTTGGCGACTCGCCGAAGGGACGCACTCCGCCCTTTGTTCCAGTATGCGAAGCCCTGAAGAAGAAGGATCAAAAGGCAATGAAGGAGCAGTCGGCGCTTCGCTGAATATTTCCGCGAAGCAGTACTATACTGCCCAATGGTCCAGAACGTGAAGATGCTGAAGGCAAGCACGAAACAACGATGAAACGGAAGAAGGGCGAGTCACCGAGTCATTCGGCGACATCAACTAACCTCGCCCGAAAAGATCCGCCAGCACTATTTCTGAAGTCTATAAATACTAAACTTGTTATTAATTTTTAGGGAGTCGAACATTTATTTTTAATTCTAGAATAGAATAGACTTTTTTGAGATATTTTCTCTCAAGTTTGGAGAGGGTTTGTGAGAGACTTGGAGAGAGAAGGATTTCACCTTCCCCAAGTTGGAAGTGGGTCTTCTCCATTCTTATTCCTTTGCTTAAATCAAGGTTTAATTTCTTATACCCACTTGATTTTAGTATCATTTTAGGTGTATTTTGTTATTTCTTGATGTGTGGCTAAAAACCTCATTCTTGGGGTGTGATTTAGCAAATATGTGTTGATATTGTTGTTGGGTCATGCTTGCTGATAGGTTAGATGTATTTTAATGGTGATTTCACCTAGTGGTTGTGGTTTAATTTAATGGGTTTGTAGTTGCAAATACAAAACCACCCATGTGTTTTAGGCTTGTCCGAGAGGGGAGGTCGCGAAACCAAGACCACTAGACTGATGGCCTAAGGAGTGGGTCGACATGAGGTTCATCCCGAGAGGGTGAACCTTAGTCCCATATCCTAATACTCAGCTCGAGAGAGTGAGTGGGGTAAGGCGTATGCTGGTCTTCATACGGCAAGTGGGTGTCCGAGAGGAACCCATTTGAAACGGGGTAAGTTCCCCGAGAGGGAACTTATTTCCGATCTAAAGCTTAGCCTAGTCACTATTATGTTGTAAATTTCCTATCGAAAGCATGTACCTAACGATTTATCTCAACTTGTATTGCGGTCACACCCTAAAATCTCCCCCCCATACATGATTTTCTTGTTAATTTTTGTTGTTCTTACTACTTGTGAAAATACCCCTAATTGATATTTGACACTTTTGTGTCACTCCATTTTAATTTACAATGATTTTGTTCGTTAATGTCTTTAGCTACGACTAATTAAAACTAAATTTTATTTTTCTATTAATTCTCAAACCACTCCCTTGGGACACGACCCCAACCTTTAGTTGGGTTACTATATTATCGATGATCATAGACACTCGTACCGCAGGTTAGTGTCATTGGTCACGATAAGCATCAAAATGGCGCCGCTGCCGGGGAGTGGTGTTATTTGAGAATTTTTAGATTAGTAGAGTTTTTGTTCTTCTGAGTTGTGGTTTATTAATTTTACTTTTAGTTTTGTTCTTCGTTGAGTTGTCCATTTAGATGAGCATGGCTGAGCAGAGTAGTGGCAATTTGGTTGAAATGAGCCAAGGGGTCCAAAAGGACCTCACGCTGACCGCACTAGCATCTCAGCTAAGCGACTTGGCCACCAAAATCTCAGAGGTGGAAGTCCAATGCAACAACAAGGGCAGGTGTATACCCCCTCATGAGCGGAGGAAGTCTAGAGATGGGGGAAAAATCGTGTCGAGGACACACTTCAATTATTCTCCTGAAGATCACCGATCAAAATCGTGTTGGAGGAAATGAAAGAGAATATTGAAGTGTTGAATCAAATGATTGGATCTCACTCTAGATCAATCCAGTTAATCAGGTCACTCCTGAGTTTTGCAGTGCCTCATCTCCACCCAAATGACATATTGGGGTCACCTAGTGACACTAGGGCCAACCCCAATAACGGAGAATGAGACAGAACCTGCGTCGTGCCACGACGTATAATAAGGAGCTTCTTGGGAAGCAACCCAAGGTTTTACTACTTTTAATTATTCTTTTCAAATAATGGTGTGCTGAATTTGTAGGTTAAAGTGAAAAAGGGGTTGAAAAATGCAAGTTGACGAGCTAAGGAGCTAATGGGCGAATCACCGAACCTATCGGCAATTCCGACTTAATCCGCCGTTGAGACCCCAAAATAAGGGATGTTCTGTAAAACTCGGCGAGGTAAGCATGCGTTCGGCGTGTCGCCGAGTTGATCGGCGACAAGACTAACGTCGCCAAATGATCGAGAACTGAACGGTTATATAAAGGCAAAAGGTCAAATTTTTGAACCTCTCACTTTCCCTCGTTTCAGACTCCTCAAAATCACACCATAGGTACTTTTTGGTTAGATTTTTACTGTTCCATTAATATTTTAGTTGGTAATTAGTGCTTGGGGTTTGGATCTCTCTTGGCTGCCTAGCGTTTCAAAAAGTAATTCGATCAGCATTAAAGGTTTGTCCATAAAACCCCGGATTTATCTTAAAAGATTTTACACTCATTTGCAATTGTAGTATTAGGATGATGTGTGATGGGCCTCTCTAATAGAAATAGGTTGATATGCTATGAGTAATTCGAACTTAGTTGCCTTAAATATTTTAATAGTCGGATGCCTTGTTGTTTGTGCTTTAATTTAACTGAGATTGCAATAGGTGCTGCTTGATTTTCGTTATATTTCTTGGGTAACACCTAGATAGCCCGCATTTGTGCTAAATAAAGAAAATCGCTCAATGAAGGAATGGGTGACAACATTCCTAAGGGTGATTGTAATTAAATAGCCAAATTTAGCAGGACCGAAAGAAGTCTGAGTATTCCGGGGTGATGGGAAGAGTGGGTCTTGTGTGAATTTCATGTATGCATGCTTTGATTTCGTTTCCAGGGCATGTAAGGTCGATTCTAAGAAGTGGGTTGAAAAGTAGGCACGTTAAATCAGTCGACGAGCTGGGTCGAGCTCGCCAAACGATTCTGTGGTTCACCTACTGGTCTTAGATCGCCCTTCACTCATGTCCATAGTGCTGAGAGATCTGTAACTTTCGGCGAACACCTCTATGGTCGCCGAAGTTAGTCGGCGACTCGCCAATAGGAATTTAGACCGCCCTTTGCATGCTCCCTTTACCCTCTTTCACTGCATTTTTTGGCAGACAACTTAGTCATCGCCGAAAGTAGTCGGTTTCTGGCCACTTAGACTCTTTCATTGCTTCTTTTCCTAGATTTCAAGCTAATCCCTTTCGGCGAGTTCGACCTAGCTCACCAAAGAGATTTGGCGATTCGCCGAAGGATCGGCTGACCTTTCTGTTTCAGATTTTCTGTATTTTAGTGTGATTGTTCTTCTAAGTAATCACAAACCTTTGCAGATATGGTACACACAAACTTAAACGCACCACCTCAGAACAAGCCTAAGGGAATTATAATCAATGAAGGAGGATCACATCCTTCATAGAAAATAAAGCAAGATCTCCCACCGGGAGATAAAGGCAAACGAAAGAAGCATATTGCTAGAAAAAGGGTCAGCTATTGAGCTAGATTTTTTTGAGTGGGAAAATGAACAACCCTTGATTCACCGACAGAATATGCTCAGAGATAGACCTCAATCAACACCTATCAGAGTTATATCAGCTGCAACTCCTCCGACAACTGAATCAGTGCCAAACCCGACACCACCTTTAGTGGCCCTTGCACTTCCCGTAGCTCCACCTCCACCCAGGCTGCTGAACAGATTGAAAGGCGATGGTTTACGAACCATTCTAGAAGAAAAGTTACTATCTGTGGAGGGTTTGGAAGGTAAGCATGCTGAGGTGCTTGACACTCTCAAGTATCATGTGTTCGAGTAGTTCACTAGGCCACGGGGCCATTACATCCCTTCCTGGGTTCGGGAATTCTACTTAGCCTATGGGGAGTTGGTCCCGAAAATTAAGAAAAAGGCTAGTGAGTTTCGATCGGTGAAGTCGGTTATGGTTAGAGGCAAGGAGGTAGAGTGTCACAACGAGCATATTAATGCTGTACTAGGCTGACCACTGCACTCGATACTCCCCTACCAGGGTTTGCATATCATTCCATCCCTGGATGATTTGAAGGGTTGGTTAACCTCGATGATTTCGGACATAACCCCGAGATGGTTGGGTGCGGGAGCTCCGATTGAGAAGTGGGATATGAACATCGCCTCCCGATACTGGTTTGGCTTCATCAGCAGCACAATCATGCCATCCCAGAACGAGTACATTCTGTGTCATCCTAATGCAGGTTGCCTTGGTTCTATCATGGCCAGAAGGAGGATCGACCTGGACTGCAAGTTTCACAGGATATGGCAATGAGAGCAAAACAGACACAGACATCTCTACATTTTCCTTTTCTGATCACCAAGTTATGTCAGCGTGCCAGAGTACCCCGGGACCTCACTAGCGATATAGAGGTCACCCCGTCTTCTTCCACCGATATCCGGCGTATAGAGGCCGAGTTTACACGAGAGAAGGATGACAGGAGGAGAGCAGCCTCAACAAATACTTTCCAGAGGTCGATGTTGACTTATTGCCGGTAGAGGCATCCTCATCTACTCCGGCTTCAGAGTCTTCAGGTATACCCGCTCCTTCTTCCCCTTCACATACTCCAGGTACATCCTCTTCCTCCCAGCCTGCCAAAATCACTCAGGCCATGATCCTGAAGATAGGGCAGTTGGCCTATTCAGCTGATGTGAGAGCTACCCGACTGGAAAAGTCCATTCTAGGGATGATCAACAGGGCCACACTAGCAGCACTTACCCTACTACATACCGCTGTTGATTCCTTAACAGTGAGAGTAATTGCTTGCGAAAGCAGACAGGGAGAATTCTCTGAGTTGGCAGCTTTAAAAGTCGAGATTGCGAGTTTGAGAAAGGATGTGGACTACCTTAAGTCTAATGACTTAACTTCACTAATAGAGAGGACAGATGATAAGGATGCTCCTGAGACCACCAAAGATGTGAAGGGGAATGACGCAACACACGCAGAGTCGGATGCAGAGACCGATGAGGAGTTGATATCAATGGATGCTGAGGAGACATAGCAGAGTAGAGATGAGGGCATATTCAGACACTTGCCAGATCTTATAGAGACGATTGTGCAGCCGGTGACCCAGACATTGCCGGCTGAGACGTCCACAACAGCTCATAGCGGATCTGGCACTGCTATTCAGTCTAAGACTACTTCGGGTACTGATGCCCATATACAGACTGATCCATCAGCCACTGAGACCCCGACAGAGAGAGATACTGCATAGACATGATCCCCTCTTTACCTCCCTCTCTATCCTTTGTTATCTCTAAAATCTTGGTTAATTTTATTTGCATTTAAGGACAAACGCTTTTATTTGTGGTGGGGTGAGACCCACCTTGTTTTGCTTGTTTCAGATATTTGTATTTTGGTGTACATTTGGGTTATCTATTTTTAAATTGTGTTTTTAAAACTGCTCTGCGATTGTTTGAACTTATGGCTCTCTTTTGGGTTTAGTTGCAAAATAACTTTGACCCTTCCGATTTTTTTTGAGTTTTTCGCGCATATTTGCCACCCTTCGTGAGTTGAATGTGGCTGTTCTTTCATAAAAATTAAAGTCTCAGTTTCGATCAATACCGCTGACTTGAATAGTGCTCTCAATTGAACGAACATGAATGTACGGCTACGATGAGGCCAAATGAAGTTGCATAAACAATATGTGAACTCTTTGCATCTCGTTGTGATTAGCCATTTATCGAATTGATTCTCTTGAAATAACCATTGCACACTAGTGAAAATGTGTAGTCTTGTTTGCTTTAAGTGTCGATGCCTTGTGTGATTAGTTTGCTTTGAACTATGCATGAATAAACCTAGAATTTTCCCTGTTTGTCTGATTGATTTAGAAAGGTGTCCTCTTGATATGATCTTATGCAATTTTAAAGAGTGTGAGCCAAATTTGACATATACCTACTTTTGTGGCCTACCCGTGAGCGTAGTGAAACTCTTTTGAACACCCCTTGAGCCTTACCTTTCTTTGGAAGAACCTTGATGAACCCTAGACCTTACTTGACCCACTACCTATAATCCTTTTAATTTGTGCTTTAGTGAATAGCCAACTTAGGCCAAAAGCCTAAGTTGGGGGTGTGGTGAAATGGAAAAAGAGAAGTCAAGAAGTGCAAGAAAAGTCCCACTTAACCCATGGTGTTGCAGAACAGAATGGAAATCCTAAAAAATAAGTAAAAAAATTAAAAAATTAAATTTTGTGGAATAAAAGTGTATCAGGAATCGGGTTTCCAAGCAATCCATGGAGGTGAATTAAAAGATGACTTAGAAGCACTAGAAAAATAATTGAAAAAGGGAAAAAAGGGAATGCCTTGAGAACACCACACCTCACGAGGAAGAAGTCACTAAGCCTAAATGACCATACCTTTGCACTCAGCCCCATTACAAGCCTTAGAAAGACCTTTTTTATCTTGAGTAAGCCGAATCGAAAGTCGATTGGAAAATAAAGGCAATCCTATGGGTGAAAGCATGCATTGTATTCCTCTTTTTGAGTGTGAGCGTTGCATCTGATTCCTGATCTTGAATTAATGAACCTCTATGTGTGAATATGGAATCATTCTTCATGTGAGGGCATTTAGATACTTTTTGTTGAGCTTGAGTTTGCACAAGTAGCAAGTATTGCGAGCATGAGAATCTTTGGTAATGGTGTATCACAACCTAAATCTTTGAGTAGACAATTGATCCTTGCATAATTAAATTGAGTCTTGTTGTGTAAATTCATGATTGAGTCTTGTGTAGAACTGTTTGAGACACCCTTGTTGAACGACTAAATTTGAGTATGCTTGAGGACAAGCAAAAGTTTAAGTTGGGGGTGTTGATGAGTCCACAAATTGGACTTATTTAGGGCTTTATTTTGATAGAAATAGTGTCCTCAAATGTTTATTTTGTCTCAATATTTGATGAAAACTCTTAAGTTTCAGGTATTTGAAGTTTTGGTGGAAGCACGGACACTTAGGCGCAAAAGGAACAAAAAGGCTGAAAAGAACGAAGAAGCTGAAGCCTGAGCATCGCCAAGCACACTTGGCGACTCGCCGAAGGGACGCACTCCGCCCTTTGTTCCAGTACGCGAAGCCCTGAAGAAGAATGATCAAAAGGCGATGAAGGAGCAGTCGGCGCTTCACCGAATATTTCAGCGAAGCAGTACTATACCGCCCAATGTTCCAGAACGTGAAGATGCTTAAGGCAAGCACGAAATGGTGATGAAACAGAAGAAGGGCGAGTCGCCGAGTCATTCGGCAACATCGACTAACCTCTCCGAAAGATCCGGCATCACTATTTTCTGTAGTCAATAAATACTAAACTTGTTATTAATTTTTAGGGAGTCAAACATTTATTTTAATTTCCACAATAGAATAGTACTTTTTGGGATATTTTCTCTCAAGTTTGGAGAGGGTTTTGGG
>NW_006239049.1:529826-530024 GCF_000226075.1 Solanum tuberosum | reverse complement strand
GTGGTTTAATTTAATGGGTTTGTAGTTACAAATACAAAACCACCCATGTATTTTCGTCTTGCCCAAGAGGGAGGTCGCGAAACAAAGACCACTAGACTGATGGCCTAAGGAGTGGGTCGACATGAGGTTCAGCCCGAGAGGGTGAATCCTAGTCCCATATCCTAACACTCAGCTCGAGAGAGTGAGTGGGGTAAGGCG
>NW_006239049.1:489414-529700 GCF_000226075.1 Solanum tuberosum | reverse complement strand
CCATCTAAAGCTTAGCCTAGTCACTATTATCTTGCAAATTTCCTATCGAAAGCATGTACCCAACGATTTATCTTTACTTGTATTGCGGTCACACCCCAAGAACTTTCCCCCATACTTGACTTTCTTGTTAATTTTTGTTGTTCTTACTACTTGTGACAAAACCCCCAATTGATATTTGACACTTTTGTGTCACCCCCTTTTAATTTACAATGTTTTTGTTCATTAATGTATTTAGCTACGACTAATTAGAACTAAATTTTATTTTTCTATTAATTCTCAAAACCACTCCCTTGGGACACGACCCAAACCTTTAGTTGGGTTACTATATTATCGATGATTGTAGACACTTGTACTGTAGGTTAGTGTCATTGGTCACGATAAGCATCACAAATGTCTTTTGAAAGGGATGTACTAATTTTAGTATCAGTACATAGTTTTGTGAAGTACTATAGTAGAAAAAAATTATTCCAAGAATCAAGATCATGATAGAAATACTTCTGTAAAAGTAGATAGGACCCTAAGCATTAGAACTTGATGTGTATGAAAAATCTTCCGTTTGTGAGGCTCTAAATGCCCTGATTCCTACTCATAATTCTTTTCTCTTATACATAAAATCTTCCATTTGTGTGCATAACATGCTATCAGCAGTATCCTCTAAGGAAGTTATTCTATGTACAATAAAATGCTCAGTTTGTCACAATGTTCTTACAACACCAAGTTTATATTTTTTTCAACTTATAAAACACAAAAAGTAAGAAGAAATTTAGTTTTTGTACTTTTGCAGACTTGCAGTATTGGTATCATTTAATAAGATTTACTTTGCCTTATGCAAAGAAAAAAAGAGAAAGAACAAAATGGTTTGGTGCACCTTTTGTAAAGCATCCTCTTGTACAAGGGGACTTCGGTGTTGCTCTTGTGTTTCTTGTTGCTGTATTTAACCCCTTTTTGTCCATAAAAACAAAAGATATGTGCTTTTTAGGAAGGCCATAGCTTATTAACTTCACCTCAATTTCCCCCCTCATGGCCTTAGCTTATTCATAATGACTTTTAGTGTTTCTGAATGCCTTTTCACTTATTTTGTTTTGTACTATATATTTCCTTTCTAGAGAGCTATTAATGTCATGCCCCAGATTCAAGGGCACAAGTGGCTCCTAATGCCAAAACTCAAGCTCGAGCCGACCCTGCTGAAACATTTGCTACTAGCGCATGGCAGCCACAAACAGTCAAGAAAACAAACAAGTATATCTCAGCTTAAAATTAAGCCCTCGGCCGACAAGGCCCCTGTAAACAGATCCATAAAAGAAACAACTACTCCCAAGAGTTCATATAAAGAAATAGCCAACTAGCACAGAAGTCCTAATTGGGCCGTCGAGGCCACCATGATCTCTATACCGAAACTGAAAGGAGGTATATCAAGAGAATGCATCACACAACTAACAAGCTTCAGCAAACCAACAAACTAGGCTAACATGGCCATAACGTAGCTATAAACCCCACACACTAGTCTGCAAGCCTCTAAGAGTAGTAAAGATTAGCGGGACAGGGCCCCAGCCTACCCATAAAGATATATACAAAGAAAGGTAACAAACCTCCCAACTCTGGCAGCTCCGGAGGAAAGGGGCTAGGCAACCGGATAAAAGTCAATCCTGCTGTTGAGGAGGTCTACTCGGTCGTCTGTCAGGACCTGTATGCATGAATGCAGCACCCCCAAGGCAATGAGGCGTTAGTACAAAATAATGTACATAGTATGAAAGGCAATAGACTATGATGAGGTATCTTGATATACTGGAATAATCTGATAAATAAATCAAGGATAAGATAAGTGTACTGACCTACTCTTTAATCTAAACTTATAAAAAATAATAGAACAACAACCTAACCAAGTCCCCATAAGCTCGACATGTACAAACATCACACAAGACCACCTACTCAGGCCCCCATAAGCCCGGAAGGTGCCAATCAGCCTATATACCCCTATCGGTAGTCCCCTAGCCCCGTAGGAAGTCACATAGTCCTCTTAGCCATTAATATAGCCCCGTAGGCAGCACATAGCTCTCTTAGGCATCAACATAGCTTATAGACAACTCATATCCCTCTTAGGCAACAACATGGCCCTGTAGGAAGCACATAGCCTTCTTAGGCGTCAATATAGACCTATAGGCAACTCATAGCCCTTCTATGCATCAATATGGCCCCGTAGGCAACTCATAGTCCTTTTAGGCATCCATATAGCCCTATAGGCAGAACATAGCCCTTCCAGGCATAGATCACATTCCTGCAACTAACCACAATAGCCCCAAGGGCAACAATACCAATCCAATCGCTAAAAGCGAGCAATTTAGTTATAAGCAACCTATACAAATAGCCTCTAAGTCGTGTCCAACATAGGGACGCGACTAACTGAATAAGAATCCCAACAAGGGAGAATTATATCAACTCGAGCAGCCAACAATCAACAATCACGGCTACAAGTATATCAAGGATAACAACCCAAATACATTGCTTCTAAGCTTTAAGGAAACATGCCGTAAGTAGGGAATAGCCTTAACATACCTTTTTCACTAAATTCACGTGGCCTAACGACTTTTACTCATAACTCCCTTGATACTACAACAAGGTAGGACCATAATCAACACACAAAAATAAAAGATACCATGAAAATATGATAAAAGATATGTATTTCCGTCACAAATTGTTGTTTGCTGCTTATAAAACCTAAAGTCGATGAAAGAAGGGTCTTACCTCGATCTTAGATTCGTAATACTCCTCAAAACCTTCAAATATATTCAAACCCTTGCTGTCCCAACACTAAAGTATGATATGCTACGCAATCGATGAAACAAATTATACCACGATGATGAGCCCAACACGTAGAACAACTTCGTCAAGGACTTAAGTCGAGAAAATCTATACTTTACTTGATCCTAGAAATGGGTTTCTCTAATTTCTCTGGTTCTTTGCTTAAAAATGAATAAAAGGGTCGAAGAAGAAGATATATGCAACATTCCACCGACCTAGGGCCCCACCTTACGTGCCTGCTTGTGCAGTCCCACGAAATCGCAAATATCTCTCTATTCTGAAGTCGTATGAACGAACGGTTTGATGCGTTGGAAACTAGACTCATGGAACTTCGATTCTATAGGTCGTGGGGATCATAACTCTTAATAGATTGGGAGAAAACTTCCGAGACATTTGACCCAAATTTTAGACAAATCTTTAAAAAGGAATTTACGGTAACTTTTGGCAACTTTTATTTTTTCACTTAATCGCAACTTTTATTTTTCCACAAATCTTTAAAAAGGAATCACAGACACGAAATCCTCCAATACTACCGCCATTTTATGCAATATTAGGAAGGTAACTATGAATCTTTACTTTTTCAGTTATCGAATGCCTTGTGAAAGGGATGTACTAATTTTAGTACTAGTACAGTGTTTTGTGAAGTACTATAGTAGAAAAGAAAAATTCCAAGAATCAAGATCATGATAGAAATACTTCTGAAAAAATAGATAGGACCGTAAGCATTAGAACTTGATGTGTATGAAAAATCTTCCATTTGTGAGGTTGTAAATGCAGTGATACATACTCATAATTCTTTTCTATTATACATAACTTGGCAATTTTGGTTTTAGCACGTGTTGCCTTGTTTGAGTTTTAGCACTTTTCTGTTTGCTTTAACCTTTTCATGATAGTTTTTGTTTTGAGTAGCTCAGTAATATTTCTTGGCTTGCAAATGTTCTAGATGGATCTGATCTAGATGTGGTGGCAAAGTCGTTTTATAAGTGTTTGCACTATGGGAAGATGAACAAATAGTTAGTGGCTGAGTTTCTAGTTATGTTGTTAGTCACAATACTGTGAATTCAGTAAATCTAGCCTCATAATAAAGAGACTCCTAGTTCCTAGCAAACATCCAATTATCTAGATCATCATGGTCTGATTTCATTGTAGTAATTGTTGATTGAGAAGCTATGGGCCAAAGGACTATGTGCAAGTACCTACGAAGCATCTTGGCTATCTAAAACATGGGACTCCAAAGTTTGTTTCATTAGTGTATAGGATTTAATTGATCACTCTCAAAATTTTACAAGGGCTGTTGGGTAATCAAAAGTGAAACGCATATACAAATGTATCCATCGTACTAGAGAATACATTTCTACTTTTATGGATGACCTTGTCAAAATACCTAGATTAAAATATTAGTTGTTTTGATGTGCTGCTCCCTTCCAAGACGGCTCTAAGACAAGGAACATTATAAAAGTTGGAAATACAACCACTCTTGATTGTAGAGATATCAAGAAGCAGGATCAAAGTAAAGAAAGCTACAAAGGAAGTCATTCAGCTATACCTTCTGAACCTATCTTGACAAAAAGAAAATGGTCTACCGAAGGTTTGGAAGGTTTAACTTAAGTGAGCTGCGGACAATCAAATGGAAAATGGTCTACTGAAGGTTGGGAAGGAGTAACGTTCAACGAGTTGGGGACAGCCCAAGGAGGACAGTGGACCACCCGATTCTCCCTGGTCAAAAGGAAAATGGTCTAGCAAAGATTGGGTAAAAGCATCTTCAGCAAACTTGGGACAGTAAAACGGGGATAGTGTACCACAAGACTCTATCTTGACAAAAAGGAAACGATCAGAAGAAAACCGAGGAGGAACTTTTCCTTCTCTATGGTCAGAAAAATCAGACACAAAAAGTTGGCCCAAAAAAAAGCTCAACAATAGGCATGCACTTAAAGCTAACTGGTCAAAAATGTATATAGGAGTTTGGGAATGAAGCTAAATGAACCATTTGGTTCTAAATTAAGTAGGGTGTGCTTATCTAGTTTAATCATCTACAACAACTTTTACATTATTGCTATGACATAGGGAGTATCTCGTATGAGTTAGGTAACGTACCCGTCATCATCCTCTTATTTTTGTATTGGTTTGTTAAGACATTTTGTACAGATCAACTCTGCAATGACCTTAACAAGATGTAATGTTAACTTGTCAATGTACATTTAAGTTTATGTACCTTATGAACATGAAGGAATTGAAGGAAAAACAGATTCTCAAGAAGCCATTTCTCTCTCTCTCTTTGTCTATTTGTCTATCTCGTTGTCTCTCTCTCTCGATCTACTTAACTATGAAAAATAGAGGAAATGGAATGTTAAATTTCACTTATGTTGCCAACAAATGTCTCAAATAAGAGTTACCCAATTGGTGGGTAGAGTTACTCGATGCTTGAGCTGGCAAGAGATAGCGGTAACTGTCGAAATGTGTGCGGAACCCCACACCATCATTATAAGAATAAAAAAAATCAACAAAGAAAGACAATAATCAGAAAATATCCATCATATTTCTAAGACAATAGAAACTAGATTCCAACATAAAACATACTAAAACAAACAAGGTTTTTAAGTTCTTGCTCAACTTAACAACATAGTAACAAGTCAAACCCGGTGCAAAAAGCATCCTGCATTCACGTAGTGTCTAGAAAATATATTTAACAACATAGTCTGATATAATAATATAATAAAAGTCTAAATTTTTTCTCCTCTAACAGTCTTAATTAAGTGTGCAAGTGAAACTTAACAATGATGTAGTTGACCGTCACCCATTAAAGAAAAATTAATGATAGAGAACCTAAAGTATTTCTAAATCTACCCCAAGAATATAAATAATTTGTTACTAACTTGGTGCGCTCTTCAATGTAGTGGTATTTTTTCTACAAGTGTAACTAGCTGAAGCATTAGACATATTAAGAGCTTTGCACCCATCAAAACAACAGAACAAAGGAGAAGAATTAATAATCTAAATTTGAATATCCAAGGCACAGAAAACTTCTTACCTATAAATGTAATCAGCTCATGCATTGAGAATATCAATACAAACCTTGCTTACCCAATGAAAATGATTTCAGTTTTTAAAAGGGTCGAGGATTTCTAAGTTCATCATGCCAAATTACTATAATAATTTTTTTTCCTATAAAATTCCAAGCACTAATTCATGTGACAACAAAAAAAACTAAATATTTCCAGTATTTGAAGGCCACTTTGACATAATTAGTGTAGGATTGATACAAAAAGTGTTACTGCAAATAAGAAACTATGAGTAACAAAATTTGCATCGAAGCCATGAGAAGATTATAACTCAAGAATACTAGTCCAAACTATGTTGAAATTAATACTAGTTATATAGAGTTTGAAATAGATATGAGCTTTCTTAAGAGATTGTTTTTAATACCAATTCAGACTTAGAAAGTACAGAAATTCAAAAAAAAAAAAAACCAGATTAACAAAAGGTGATTATTTCAGGGGAAGAATGACTCTAGAACCTCAAGTATTTCAAAATCTATATTGCTTGTACTATTCAAAAAGTTGATGGGTGCATGTTAAATTCTTAAAAAGTAGTTTGTTTTTTAGAATCAATTGTGAGTGCAACATTATTTTTGAGAGTCTATGCAACGTAGTTTCAAACTATAATTCTGTGCAATAAAATGGGTAAAATTACCTTTCTCATGGAACACAACCATAAAGAAGATTACACTTCGTAGTTTTTAACTTTACAGTACGACAAGTCATGGAAGTTGTATGATCAACCATTTTGTAGAAACTGCTATAGTAACTTCAATTTACAACAATAGTGATGGACATGTGCTTCTCAGTACTGATTCGTATGGAATTAGCACGACCTGGCGATCAAATTCTTGGTGGGAGGCTAGCTGGTCTACATAGACTATTTGTGCCTAATCTAATAGCTAAGGGCGAAAGATCTGTAAAATGTACCATGGAAAGTCCTTCTCTTTCAGTTGTGTGTGAAGCAATGTCAAACCAAAATACCCAACAAGCATTAGCTCTCCCCAAAAAGGAGGTGATCCAGCCTCACCTTCCATTACGACTACCTTATTACGACTTCAATCCAATCACTAGCCCTGCCTTCGGCATACCTTGAACCAAATCATTCTTGTCTCTGGATTACCTCACAACTCGAAGCATGAGGCCTGGACCCATCGGGAAGGCAATGGAAGAGAAAGAAGGTAGTTGTGATTGCTTGAAAAAATCAGTTGAATCATCAGGTGGGATAAAAGGAAAGAGTGTACATGCACCGCTTAATGATCGGATGTGCAATCTTCCAGCTTCAGGGGTTTGATTAGGATTCGAGGATGCTCGTTGGCTCTTTTTCTTCTTTCGAAGATCATGTTGAAACGCTCTCTCACACTCCTCATAGGTTAACCCTGGTACCATAGAGGTCGTTTCCCTAGATGATGGCGGATTCCAAATTGCTTCATTATCTTCTTCTTCGTCAGGGACTACTGCTCAAGACCTACCCTTGTGCGAGTGACTGACCGGGGGAAGCGATGGCTGAGGGAGGGAATTCTTGGGCCATCGCTTCCCATGTCAATCACTCGCACAAGGGTAGGTCTCGAGCAGTAGTCACTGACGAAGAAGAGGATAATGAAGCAAATTGGAATTCACCCTCATTAACGGTAACGACCTCTATGGTACTAGGACTGACCTATAAGGAGTATGAGAGAGCGATTCAACATAATCTTCGAAAGAAGCAAAAGAGCCAAGGAGCATCCTCGAATCTTGATCAAGTCCCTGAAGCTGAAAGATTGCGCATGCGATCATCGAGCGGAGCAGGTACACTCTTTCCTTTTATCCCACCTGATGATTAAACTGATTTTTTTCAAGCGATCGCAGCTACTTTCTTTCTCATCCACTGTCTTCCCAATGGGTCGAGGCCTCATGCTTCGAGTTGTGAGGCAATCTAGAGACAAGAACGATTTGGTTCCTCACTTAAAACAGAAAGAAATAGGAAAGCGACCATAATCCTTTCGATCGAGTAGTAAAGACAAAAGGAAAGGTTGAACAACACTGTGAATATCATACTTGATTGAGAAAGAGCTTTTATTGTTATGTGTGTCGTACGGGTAACTGAGTTCACACTTCCATATTGCCCCACACAACTAAAGGGGCTTTACTTTCAGTAACTTCTTTCACTCGTTCTGTCGTCTCATTTCACCTTTTAACCGCATTTCCACTATGATTTTATGACATTTTCTCGATCAAGATGGTATTGAACTTCTCGACGCACCTGCATCAATTCCTTCTTTTCCTCATCTTCTTCTCTTATCAAATTTCTTTTGAAATTCAATTTTTCAATATTCAATATTTATATTGACAACAATGTATCGAACAAAAATAATTCATTGTGATAAATGAATTGGATATATTTCATTTTTTTTCTAATGATTGGGAGTTCATGAGCACTTCTTGTTCATGCCGGTGCAGGAGCTTAGGCCCAAGCGGTAGTAGTTTCCTAGTTGGAGTTGGCACATGTAGCCCCGACACCAGAGATTGGTTGGCGCATTTGGTAAAGCATTCCGCTAGTTGGCGCATAGCAAGCAAGAAAGCTCAAAGAAAAGCCAGCAGTAAGGTCCGGAGCAAGAGCATTAGGGTAGGCGATGGCCCCTGCATGGTGGAATTTAGCAAGTTGCCAGAAACTTGCACCACCTACCCTAGCAAGAGTTGTGATCACCACGTAAATCCGGATGATACTAAGTAAAATACGAAAGATTACCTAAATTCCATCTGTAGATTTCATGTGTATCTGCAAAAACACAAGATAACCTCAAATATAGTATCTTATACCAATATAGTTTAGTAAAACTAGGGCTTTTAAGCAAATTGTACAATTAGTATTTTCAGGGGTATAAAAACTATCCCGTACCAACATAACAGAACTAACAGATTCTCAAGTTTTATAAACCATATAACCTTTAAAAAAGGAAAAGTTAACACGGGAATCTACAAATGAAAGAAAAAGTGTAGATTCATAACTAAGAAACCAAAGGTTTTTATTCCAGCTACAATTTGGAGAGGAAACCCACATATATACAAAAATAGTGATTACAAAGCCAAGTAATAGAAGAGAATAAATACAGAAGAGCACAAACAAGGAAAGAGTAAATTACCTAGGAGATGAACAGTTAGGTTTTGAGGAACAAGGGTTTACGATCTAACCCCAAATAATGAATGAAATATTGGGATGGTAGGGATTTTATTTATTTAATATTTAGTTTTTTTTTTTTTTTTTATCTTTTGGGTCTCTTAAGGGGTAAAATGCGTGGTGTCTTTTGTCTCCGTTCAACAAAGATTATGACTTATTAGCGACCAGGTATTCGTTTATTTAGGGACCAGAATTAGTCTCATCCCCAAAAAACGCAAAATTAGAGACCAAATAGTATTCTCGTCCCTATACCTATATCTTTAAGGACCATATTTTCAACTCTTCGCTAAATGCTGGTCGCATATAATACTTTTTCTTGTAGTGTAATATCATTGGCAATAGTTATAGCATCCATTGAAATATCAACAATCCGTCTTTTTGAAAATCCAGCACAGTAGAGCCCATTCTCTCCTTTCCAATTTATAAATGTGCCATCTTCAAGGAATATTGAGCTATAATCCTGCATACAAAGGAAAAAAGATTGTACATTATTTGAGACAATGATGGTAAAATTAATAGTGAGTGAAATTATTAACCAGGAAGACTTATCAAGAAACACTTATCCGCACACGATATTTACAGGCAAGTGGAACAATTTCAAGATTCAAACTTAGACTTAAAAAAAAAGAACATAGTGATAATATGCAAAACGTACCTTTAGCCATTTGGTAGCAACATTCTTGTATCCAATAGCAAAAATGATTGCATCAAATTGATGTTCGTTTCCATTGTAAAACACTACTGTATGTTCCTTTATTTCCGATATTCCAAGAAGTACCTAATTGACAATTCACCAAAAGTAATTTCACAAAAAAAAACATGTGTTATTTCCTTTTTTATAATAGATTATTAATGCATATTAGATGAACATTTAATACAAATTTATTGTTTTAGCCAAAATTACTAAATTCTACCGATTTCATAACTATAACAGTCCAACTGTTTCCCATGATAATGAACATGCATTTTTACTCTTCTTCATTAAATACTACTACTAGGTTCTTGGAAGTAATCAAACTTGAACGCGTGATGTGGACCTAATCATACATCAAATGTTGTACTTTTACTATCAGACTAAAACCCTCGGAGAAACTAAAGCCATTTGTTTTCACATAATATTTCTCAAAACAGAATGAAATAAAAGAAAGATAGTATCTTACCTGAATAGGTCATAGTTTAATCTTGTCAATAGCACCAACATCAATTACTGGATCTACCTTTTGAGATTTTAACAGAAAATGGGCCTTCTTCTAGATGTGGTATTCCTAATTCTGCAATATATCCAAACTTAAACTTTGCATACTTTGCAATTAGAGTATCAACCAAAGATTTTGGTAAACATTCTAGCAACAACATTGCAATATACACCATCTCCCTTGTTAGAACATGAATCTACAAAAACATTAGGACAAAATATGTTAAAACTTTTAGAATTAACAACCAACCATATTTATAAAAAATATAATTGATTGTGCATGTGAAACTTGCATCATCTAACTATAGAAAAGTTATAGCACTTTTGAGAGAACATCATGAAGTATAATATACATATTTACGGGTGTAACTTTAATATTTTGACGATATATTAATAAAGAAGTACAAAATCAGATCAATTATAACGTAATTGCATATAACTTTTTATGGTAAACATTAGTAATAACCACATAAAATTATAAACGTTAAACTATGTATGATATTAGTGTAAAAAAATCTTTACGTTGTTAGTTTACATAATTTAAGTATGATACCAATTACTCTCATCACAAGGATAAAATACAAAACTCCTTACTCAATGTTGCATTTTTGTGAAAATGTTGAGCTCTAAATTTGAAATATTAATTTTCAATCACATATGTTCATTTAATTATTTTGATATTCTCTTTGACAGTTTTTTGTGAGGTCGCGTCAGCAGTCTGTGCTTGCAATGTAAGAATTGCTCCATAGATCGCATTGGAATATTTTGTGCCTCTTGGGGCTTCTTTGGCAACTGTGAAGTCACAAGATGAATTACCACTATTATTTTTTTGCATTATGTATCCTTTCCTTGCTTATCATGCTAAAACAATTGTAGCAAGTAGGAGAAGAATGCTATGCCATTCCATTTGTGGATGAAATCAAATACAACTTATGAATCAACACTTTTAAGGCAATTGTTGTGCTCTTTCTCTACGCCTTGAAAATATTTCTCAAAATCCCAAAATTTAATCATTTATGTATGATTTATCTTACATTGACTTCTCTATATTAAGAAAACAATGGACATGGCTACACAACTCTTTGAATCTGGAAATGGAGAATGTAGGTAATCCATCAACTCCATAAATTCAGCGATTAATTAGTATTGACTTCGCTCCCTATGAAAAATAATCTTACTGCACATGAATTCAACTGACTCGAAATAGGTAATCATATTAATTTCGATGCAATCAGTTATAATAAGTTTATGAATGATTGTAGGTGGTTGACGTACCAATTAGGGATTCCATCTCTCAAACATAGCTTCTTGGAGCAGAACATTGTGGAAAACCTATTGACTTAGGGAGGTGCCCGGGGATGGGGCGACAACTGAGAAAACTTTTGATAATTTTACATTAGCATTCCTCTTTTATTTGCCAAAGAACATACAAAGACAGATGACGTAGAAACTACTTTCACAGGACAACTTAGGACCTCATACGCAATGGATAGGCATACATGTCCTTGATTATTTCTTTGACTTCCCCTTCAACTCTTATTTAAGACCTATATACGAACTTGTTTTTGTACCCATATAAGAAGTTGAAACAAAAACAAGAACACTTAACCAATCTCTAGTATGATATTATCCTTCTATATGTAGAAGCTTTTATAACATAACATACCTAATAAGGACTTTGTGTATCAACAGTCTCAATAAGGTACTATTGCAACGTCACCAACATTGTGACTTTGCATCTCCTCATTAGAGAAATTGATGTTGCAAAACATGTACAAAGTGTCTTCCACAATACTAGGGGTCATTTGGTTACAAGGATAAAGGATTTGAAATACAAACACAACTAAAGCCACGAAAACCAAAATCCAAACAGTATCAATTTCACACCCTTCATAACTCGAATGGTCGATATCTTTGTGTTTTTTGAGAAATGCATGCAAGATCACTATTTTCTTCTTCAATCGGTTATTGTTGTATGTTTTTTGAACTGACATCAATAAAAAATTATATCTTGCATCATGTCTTTCCATATGAGTATATCTAGGGTTAAAGTTAGATGAGGCATACCACTTTCGTCAATTGATTTTGCGAACCTTTTTGTTCCCCATAGAGAAGAGCTTGAAGGTATGGGTCCCATAGATTCCCCTACCTTTGAATTTGAATTGATTGGTATATATTTATTTTTAGTAAATAAATTAAACCCTTTTCACCATATATTTCTCTACTAGCCGAATCATCAACTTTTCCGCTGGCCCTTCTTCAAAATTAAGAATCACGTCTTTCTCTTCATAAGTACAGAGAACATTTGAATTAGGATGAACTTATCATTCAAGAGTGTGCAACATCCGTTATCGTCCATATATAGGCCTTGCCATTTGCACATGCTTGATGCTATGCAATGCATCTTTCTCCCGATGGAGAAAGAGTTTCTAAAATGATACATTATTATAACATCTTAAGAAAATCAGAACTAAGATTTCAGAAGAGAAAGTGGAAAACCCAAAAGGGTCCACAGGCTGTGAAGAGGACCAGAACCCGTTACCCTGTGCGTGGTTGTGCACCTTGCAAAAGGTGAAAGACCAAAAACCACTAGATGGCCCATGGAGCTCCAAACGAGATGAGAAGTGGACCGTGAAAAAAGCACAGAACCACCCCAGTCACTATGAAGGATAACAGACCACTAGAGGGTCCGTGGAACTTCACACGACCCTTGGAGTGGCCCTTGAAAAAGGGCATAGTACACCCAAGCATCTGTGCAGAACCATGGTCGCCTAAACGGCCCGTGGAGCTTCACACGAGCCGTGAAGTGGATATTGAAAGAGTCTTGTTAGACTTTGAGGTTTGGGCCAACTTCAAATGATGATATCTTTTAGCACAAAATGTATTAGGTGGCCCATGACCTATCCAATTAAAGATCTCTAATTCCTCCACCGAATTTGCCTAATTTCTAGCCCGGAGTAAAAAGTAATGCCCAAAATAGTGAAGCCCTGTCGAGTAGAGCATCTTCACGACCCATTTGACGGGCCATGGTTCTCTAGAAGGCCCGTGAAGCCTGTCTTGAAGTCACTTCATCAGCTTTAAAGTCAGGGTCGCATTGGTATTTTCTCCTATGTGTTTGGTCATTAGACTATGTCGTTTGATGCCTAAACTACGTCGTTTTACTCAGTCTAAGCCTCATAATCTAGTTAGAAACTACCCAGAACCCTCATTCTCCTAAAATCATCTATCGTAGAAAGAAAAAGAGGAGAAAAGAGGTGATAGTTTTCTAAAGAATAAGCAGATGTCTTCTTCAAGTTCAGCCTCTGTAGTTTTTTCACCAGGTATGTGGGATGTCACTAGTGGGTTCCTTTTACCCATCAGGTCCCTAGAATTTAGTCAGTTCTTCAAGTTCTCATAAATTGTTCTGACCTAGCTTTTCAAAAATCTTGGAGATTCATTATGGCTTTAGCTGCTATGGTTCCACGATTATAAATAACATATTTCTTGTGAATTTTGCATAGTTCCATGTATAGAATTAGGAATCCTAACTTGTATTAATTATTGGTACTCATGAATTATACTTATTAGGAAAATCAATAAGAAAATCACGCTTTATGACTCGAATGTCATATCTTTTAGTATATTTATATTGAATTTTTAGATATCATGTTAGTATTTGAACTACTCAGTATCTTAGTTGCATTTTAGCTATATACATATTTACTTGGGAGTAAACTTACCACCGAGTTGGACTAGGGTTCAACGTACCTCACATTCCCAGAACTACGTGCCAACGTAGGTTCAGAAGTCCCCTCTGTTGGGCATCAATTTTAGTGATCATGCCATAATCATGCCTTTTTACCCCTGGCAAGGTATATTTGGTCCTCTCGACGGGGTTTATACATCATACTCCATGTTTATCTTACGTGGTTTATGTTAGTTAATAGTAGCACCAATCTTACTCTTATTGCATTGACCATGTTATCATCATTTACTTCAGTATTCAGTTCAACATGTTATCTTCATGATTAGTACTTGGTCATTGCATCTAGCTCGGTTTTCAGTTATACCTCAGTACAACCTATTGCCATGCTCAGTCTATATTGTGAGTACTATATTGTTCTGTTTATATCGTCCAACTTAGTATATATATCATGCATACTCGGTACATTCAAAGTACTGACTCATACTTTGCGCTACATCATTGTATGATGTAGTTTTAGGCGCTCAGTATCTAGATCACACTTAGTACGATTTCCAGCCCATACTCAGCAACTTCAGTGGTGAGTCCTCAGAGTTCAAGGGAGTTTCTTTATGTTTGGTTTAGTTAGCTTACTTTCAGTCTTTCAGTATTTTTTTGAGTTAGCTGGGAACTTGTCTCACCTGCTCATCACTAGTAGAGGCTTTCAGACATAGAGTCATTGTTAAGTGTTTTGGGGTTGTTTCCCCCGACGTTGAGATAAATTTTCATTTGGAATCCTTTAGTTGTGACTCAATTATTAGTTATGCTTCCGCTTATCTTAGTTATATATTCTTTATGCTTGTGATATACCAGACTCAGGGTTAGTTTGGGATCACTTGTATTCCTAGGTCCCATGTTACGTCTAGGGGGTAGCCTCGGGATGTGACAAACTTGGTATTAGAGCATCAGGTTCAAGAGTCCTAGGGTGTCTGAAAGCCAAACTAAGTAGACTCTCTTTCATGAGTGTGAAATGCGCCACATCTATAAGAGGGAGGCTACTAGGTGTTCTAAGAAAATTTCCCTTCTTTTTCTATTGCTATCGTGTGTGAAGTGTGGTTCAACTTCTCTTGTCTAATCCATTGTTATTCCTTTCAAATCATGCCTCCTCACAGAGCTAACTTCCAAAATGCTAACGCCCGTAATACTAACGCACGTAATGCTAACGCAATCCCTCCAGTCCTGAACCATGAGGTTACGACTGCAGAATTCCATAATACGATCCAACTTTTGGCTTAAACCATAGCTGACTGAAACAATAAGCAGGCCCCAGTTCTTACAGACCCCACTGGTGGGGAAACTGCAATCATGGTTCGAGACTTTGTTCGTATAAATCCACTAGAGTATCTAGGTTCGAAGGTTGGTGAGGACCCATAGAACTTCATTGGTGAGGTCAACAAGATTCTGGAAGTAAAGCAAGTGGTTGGTACTGATAGTGTTGAGCTGGTATCCTATCAACTTAAGGATGTGGCTCATATCTGATTCACGCAATGGAAAGACAACAGGGTACAAATGCAGCTCCTGTGACTTGGGATTGTTTTACTGGAGCTCTTCTGGACAGGTTTTTCCTGAGAGAGTTGAGAGAGTCTAAGTCCCCGGAATTTATGAACTTGAAGCAGTGGTCGATGTCAGTCCAAGAATAAGGGTTGAAATTCACTCAGCTCTCAAGGTATGCTCCACATATTGTTGTAGATCCAAGAGCACAAATGATCATGTTCTTATTTAGAGTATCAAATTTGGTGAAGACCGAGTGATGGAATGCTATGCTTTTAGAGGATATGTATATCTCAAGACTAATGACCCAAGCTCAGCAAGTTGAGGGAGATAAGCTCAAGCAAATGGCCTAGGATAACAAAAAGGCTAGAACATGCAACTATGAATACTCTCAGCACAGGTTGAGAAGTGGAAATCACTCAAAATTTCAGCATAGGTCAACAGCCCCAGTGTCTTCATCAGCTAGCGCTCCATCCCCCAAGTTTTAACAGGATCAGAAAAGAAGGGTATGAGGCTCTAACTCTCAAGGGAGTGCTTCAAGTAACTTGACATTTTCATCTTGTCCAAAGTGTGGTAAGAACCATCCGAGTGAGTGTTTTGCTAGCAGAGAGGGGTGTTTTGGGTGTGGTCAGTCTGGTCATAGGTTGAAGGATTTCCCTCCAACCAGGCAAGGACAAGGAGGTAACACGGCCCAATTTACATCTTCAGCAGCTCCAGCGGGTCACCCCACTCAGCAGGGTGCCTCGTATGGTATAGGTGGTGGTTAACGCCAAAACAGGTTGTATGTTATTCAGGCTCGCCAGGACCAAGAAGATTCTCCTGATGTGGTCACTAGTATTGTAACACCCCGTATGCTAGAAAGACCAGAATGCAGAAAATTAGAAGCTGCAGGTGCTGCCAACGGGGACCACCCACAGACCGTAGGGTGACCCACGGACCGTAGATGGGTCCCGTGGTTCGCCACCTGCACCCCCTCTCAGAAATCCAGAAATGTTTTTAGCAAAGGGTTGACCTACACCAGGACCCACAGACTGTAGGTCATACCACGGTCTGTGGTCCATGCCGTGGGTCAGACCTTCCAATTCCAAATCACAGACGCGAAATGACGGTTGACCAGGACAGATCATCGGTCCATCCACCGTCCGTTGGTTAGGCCCGTCGGTGGCCCTAACAACTTTTAAGTCAGGGGTCATTCGGTTTTTTCCCCTATGCGTTGTACACCTAAATTACATCGTTTAACCGCTAAACTATGTAGTTTTTGTAAGTTTTAGCATAGTATCTTAATCATAACTTACCCTAGTCAACTCATTCTCCAAAAATTCGACCAAACTAGAGAAAAAGAGGAGAAACAGTTGACCAAACTCTATTTTCATCAGTTTCAGCCCTAAAATCGAAAGATTTCTTCGTGGAATTCTTCACCAGGTATGTGGGATTTCACTAGTGGGTTCCTTTCACCCATTAGGTCCCTAGATTTCAGTCAGAATCTTGATTCCCTAGATATTGCTTACACCTAGGGTTTCTAGAACTTCAGATAATTGCTGTGATTTACCTGTTAGAATACTCCAAATCACATTATCATGATTTTGTAACATTGTTGCTTAGCTTCTTGCATGAAATTCAGAATCCTAGATGTGTTGATTCATTTAGTTAATGAATTACACTTCTTAGGCAAGTTTGTACAATATACATGCTCCAGTCTCAAATGTTTCATTATCAGTACATTAATGTTGCATTTTCAGTTAGCATGTCAGAACAGTGATCTATCTATTATACTTTAGTTATGTTGTAATGTACATATATTCAGTTGGGAGTAGGCTTAACACTGAGTTGGACTAGGGTCAGTCACCCTCATAGTCCCAGAACTACGTGCCCCCGTAGGTTGTAAGTCCCCTCTATGGGCATCATATTTAGTGATCACGCCAGTCATGCCTCTATACCCTTGACAAGGTATACTGGGTCCTCTTAAAGGGGCATATACATCGGACTCCATATTTAGCTCATGTGGTTTTATGTCAGTTATTAGTAGCTCCCACAATCAGATTCTAGTGCATTGACCAGGTTACCAGTTGTATTTCAGTATTCAGTCTCAGCATGCTATGTACTTGGTCATTGCATTTAGTTTAGTCATTTTCCATTTATCTCAGTATCTTTATCATGTTCATATTATATCATTATTTAGATTGCCTTGTTCAGTTAGGTATATATTGTTCAACTTTATCATATCATGAATGCTCAGTACCATTCAAGTACTGACGCATACTCTGCGCTACATCTTCTCTTGATGTAGGTTTAGGTTCTCAGCATCCAGATCACGCATAGATCGGTTCCCGATCTCCACTTCAACAGTATCAGATGTGAGTCCTCATTCTTCGAGAATGATAGACATGTTTTCTCTTACTTTCAGTCTTTCAGTTTCAGTTTTGCTAGAGTTATTTGAGGCATGTCCCATCATCTCTAGTCAGTTAGAGGCTTATTTCAAACATAGTTAGATTCAGTTTTAGCTTGGAGTTTGATCTTTCAGTTGTCATTAAAACTCATTGTTTAGATATTCAGATAGTATTGGGTATTCCCCATTTCAGTTTACATCATGTTTTAAACTTGCGCACATTATTTCTCATTTCAATTTATCTAGTATGCTACGATATGCCAGCTTAGGGTTAGCTTGGGGTCACAGGTGATCCTAGGCCTATGTTTACACCCTCGGGGTAGCTTTGGTGCGTGACAAGTACGTTGCAAGTCTTTTGTTTAGATGTTTATGCATTGTTAGATCCAGAGGCTTCACTTTCTTTTGTAACTCTTTATACAACAATAAACTTCGGTGTCAGCCTAGAAACTCTCTCAGAACCCTTCTCAGTCTCTACTCCTGTTAATGATCCAATTAGAGCTAGAAATTTATACAACAATTTCCCTATTATAGTTTCCCAGAAAGTCACCTCAGCATACCTCGTAGAGTTAGAAATGGTAGATTTGGATATCATTCTAGGCATGGATTGTTTACATTCATGTTATGCCTCAGTCAATTGTAGAACTAGGATCGTTCGGTTTCAGTTTCCAAGCGAGCCAGTCTTAGAATGGAAAGGTAGTAACTCACTGCCTGTAGGTAGATTTATCTCTTAACTTAAGGCTAGGAAAATGATTTCTAGAGGGTATATCTATCATCTTATTCGAGTTAAGGATTCAAACTCCAAAACCCCAACACTGGACTTAGTCCCAGTCGTAATTGACTTTCCAGAAGTTTTTCGAGAAGATCTTCTCGGAGTCCCTCCCGAAAGGGAAATCCTTTACAATAGTTCTCTTTCCAAATACCCAACATATTTCCATTCCTCCTTACATAATGGCTCCAACAAAGCTTAAGGAATTGAAAAATAGTTGAAAGACCTTCTAGATAAAGGCTTCATTAGACCCAATATCTCTCCATGGGGTGCTCCAATGTTGTTCGTGAAAAAGAAAGACGGTTTTCTCAAAATGTGCACTAACTATCGTCAGTTGAATAAAGTCCCAATCAAGAATAAGTATCTTATCCTCAGGATTTATGACCTGTTCGACCAAATTCAAGGTGCTAGTTTCTTTTCTTAGATAGACCTCAGATACGACTATCAAAAATTTAGAGTCAGAGATAGTGACATCTCAAAGAAAACCTTCAGGACTCAGTATGGTCACTACAAATTTGTAGTTATGTCTTTTGGACTAACAAATGCTCCTGCAACATTCACAGACTTAATGAATAGAGTGTTCAAACAGTAGTTGGACTTATTCGTCATCATCTTTATTGATGATACCCTAATTTATTCTCCCAGTGCGGAAGAGCATGCGACTCATCTGAGAGTCGTTATGAAAACCTCAAAAATCTCCAGCTATTCATTAAGTTCAACAAATGTGAATTCTGGTTACATTTAGTCACTTTCCTTGGTCATGTGGTATTCAGCGAAGGGATCCGAGTTTATTCTAAGAAAATTGAGGTAGTGCAACAATGGCCCAGACCTACCTCTTCGACTGATATCAGAAGTTTATTGGGTTTGGCCGGTTACCATCGGAGGTTTGTTTAAGGATTTTCATCCATAGCTTCCCCATTGATCAAGTTGACTTAGAATAAGGTCAAGTTTTAGTGGTCAGATGAGTGTGAGAAAAGCTTCTCAGAACTAAAGACTAGATTGACAACAACTCCTGTCTTGACTCTACTAGATGGGTCAGACGGTTATTTGGTTTATTGTGATACATCCAGGGTCGGCCTAGGTTTTGTGTTGATGCAACATGGTAAGGTCATATATTATACTTCTAGACTGCTTAAGGTCCACGAAAAGAAATACCCGAATCATAACCTCGAGCTTGCAGCCATAGTGTTTTCCCTAAAGATTTTGAGATACTACCTGTATGGTGTTCACGTTGATGTGTTAATAGATAATAAGATCCTCTAGTATGTGTTCACCCAGAAAGAGTTGAATCTTTGTCAGAGAAGATGGCTTGAATCCTCAAAAAGACTATTACATGAATGTTCTCTATCATCTGGGTAAGGCGAATGTAGTGGTTGACGCCCTCAACAGACTAACCATGGGTAGTGTAGCACATGTTGAGGAATAGAAGAAAGAATTAGACAAAGATGTTTACCAGCTTGCTCACTTAGGAGTTTTCCATATGGACACATAATATGGTGGTGTGATAGTTCAGAATGGGTCAGAATCTTCATTGGTAGCGGAGGTTAGGAAAAAATAGGACAGTGATCCTATATTACTTCAGTTGAAAAGTGAAGTTCATCAACAAAGAGTTGAGGTTTTCTCCCAAGGAGGAAATGGTGTGCTTCGTTACCCGAGTCACTTATGTGTTCCTAATGTGGGTGAGTTGAGGAAGCAAATCTTTATAGAAGCCCATAATTCCAGGTATTCTATTCATCCAGGTGCCACTAAGATGAACCGTGATCTATGGGAAGTCTTTTTGTGGAACAACATGAATAGAGACAACGTAGATTTTGTGGCTAAGTGTCCTAACTATCAACAAGTTAAGGTAGAACATAAAAAACCAGTAGGTGTGACTCAAGAGATTAGCATTCCCACATGGAATTGGGAAGTGATAAATATAGACTTCATTATGGGTTTACCTCGTATTCACAGACAAAGTGACTCCATTTGGGTGATAGTGGAAAGAGTCAGTTAGTCAACTCTCTTTTTATCTGTCAAGACTACTGATTCAGCAGAGCATTATGCCAGAAATTACATCAACAATATAATCAGTTTGCATGAGGTTCCATTTTCTATCATCTCATATAAAGGTCCTCAATTCACCTCTTATTTGTGGAAATCATCTTAGAAAGGTTTTGGTACTCAAGTAAATCTTAGTACAACATTTCATCCGAAGATGGATTGTCAGGCGGAGCATACCATTCAGACCTTAGAGGACATGTTGAGAGCTTGGGTGACCGATTTCAAGGGTAGTTGGGATGATCACCTACCTCTCATAGAGTTCTCCTATAATAACATCATTAATTCCAGCATTCAGATGGGCCCTTAGGAGGAACTATATAGGTGTAGATGTAGGTCTCTGAATAGTTGGTTTGAAGTAGGTGAAGCAACCTTGATTGGGACAGATTCGATTCAGGAGGCTATAGAGAAAGTTCATCTCATCAGAGATAGACTAAAGACAACTCAGAGTCGTCAGATGTCCTATGAAGATGTGAGGAGTAGGGACTTAGAGTTTTAAAATGATGATTGGGTTTTCTTAAAAGTGTCACCCATGAAAGGGGTGATGAGATTTGACAAGAAAGGGAAGCTCAATCCCAGGTATCTAGGTCCTTACAAAAATCCTGAAAATGGTTGGTAATATGTCTTATGAGTTAGAGCTTGAAACAGAACTAGCAGCGGTTCATCCAATCTTTCACATTTCCTTGTTGAAGAAGTGTGTGGGTGATCCGCATTGATAGTACCTTTAGAGAGTGTGGTTGCGAAGGATATCCTCACCTATAAGGAGATTCCAGTTGAGATTCTTGACCGTCAGGTTCGTAGGTTGACAAATAAGGAAGTCACTTCAGTAAAAGTTTTGTGGAGGAATCAGTCCATAGACAAAGCTACTTCGAAAGCAGAAGCAGCCATGATGGCCAAGTATCCTTACCGCTTTCCTTCCGATTCCATTTCAGCTTGAGGTAATAGTTCTTCTCAAGTCTCTCAGTTTACTCTTGTGTAATTTAGTATCAGTATCTTGTTACCTTAGTTATCCTTGCATTCTAGCATATTTGCATGTTCATGAAACTCAGTTCACTTAGATATCAATTTCTAGTACTTACTGGTAAGGATTGCAGCTCCTTCCCTCCATACTCAGCTTGTTTAGTCTTCATTCGAGTACGAATGATCCCAAGGGGGAGATATTGTAACCCCTCAAGAAAATCAAAACTAAGATTTAATAAGAGAAAGTGGAAAACCGTGGAAGGATCCAGGGATCATGAAGAGGACCATGACCCTTCACCCTGCCCATGGTTGTGCACCCAGCAAATGGTGAAAGACCACAGACCACTAGATAGCCCGTGGAGCTCCACATGAGTCGTGAATTGGCCCATGAAAGGAGCACAAAACTACCCTAGTCACTGTGAAGGACCACTAGACGGTCCGTGGAACTTCACACGGCCCGCGGAGTGGCCCATGAAAAAGGGAAAAGTAAACCTAAGCATCTGTGAAGAACCATGGTCACCTAATCATCCTGTGGAGCTTTAAACGAGTTGTGAAGTGTCTTGTGAAATTGGCTTTTCAGACTTTGAGGTTTGGTTCAACTTGAAATGATCATATCGTTTATCACAAAATGTATTAGGTGGCCAATGTCCTATCAAATTAAAGATCTCTGAGTACACTTTCCAACGCCACCGAGTTTGCCTAATTTCGAGCCCGAAGTAAAAAGTTATGTGTGAAATAGTGAAGCATTGTCGGCCAGAGCATCTTCACGGCCCACTTGACAGGCCGTGGTGCACTAGACGGCCCGTGAAGCCTGTCTTGAAGTAACTTCGTTAGCTTTTAAGTCAGAGTCACATTTGTATTTTCCCCTATGCGTTTGGTAATTAGACTACGTCGTTTAGTGCCTAAACTACGTCGTCTTACTCTGTCTAAGCCTAATAATCTAGAGAGAAACTACCCAGAACCCTCATTCTTCTAAAATCATCTAGCTAAGAAAGAAAAAGAGGACAAAAGAGGTGATAGTTTTCCCAAGAACAAGTAGAGGTCTTCTTCAAGTTCAGCCCCGAAATCCAAAACATTTCTCCGTAGTTTTCGTCACCAGGTATGTAGGATTTCACTAGTGGTTGCCTTTCACCCATTAGGTCCCTAGAATTCAGTCAGTTCTTCAAGTTATTATAAATTGTTCAGACCTAGGGTTTACAAAATCTTGGAGATTCATTGTGACTTTAGTTGCTATGGTTCCACGATTCTAAATAACATGTTTCTTGGAAAATTTGCATAGTTCTATGCATAGAATTCCGAACCCTAGCTTGTATTAATTATCAGTACTCATGATTATACCTTCTAGGCCGATCAATCAGTAAATCATGCTTCAGAACTCGAATGCCATATCTTTCAGTATATTTATGTTACCTTTTTAGATGGCAAGTTAGTGTTTTGAGCTACTTAGTATTTCAGTTGCATTTTAGATATATACATATTCAGTTGGGAGAAGACTTAGAACTGAGTTGGACTAGGGTTCATCGTACCCTCACAGTCCCAGAATTACATGCAAACGTAGGTTCAGAAGTCCCCTCTGTTGGGCATTAGTTTTATTGATCGTGCCACATCCATGCCTCTATACCCCAAGCAAGGTATATTGGGTCCTCTCGATGGGGCGTATACATCGGACTCCACGTTTAGCTCACGTGGTTTATGTCGGTTAATAGTAGCTCCCACATTCATAATCTTATTTCATTGACCATGTTATTGACATTTAAGTCACTATTTAGTTTAGCATATTATATTCATGATTAGTACTTGGTCTTTGCATCTAGCTCAATTTTCAGTTATACTTTAGTACAACATATTTCCATTCTCAATCTATATTGTGAGTACTATATTGTTTTGTTTATATCGTCCAGCTTAGTATCTTTATCATTCATGCTAAATACATTCAAAGCACTGACGCATACTTTGTGCTACATCATTTTATGATGTAGGTTCAGGCGTTCAGCATCCAGATCACGCTTAGTACGATTTCCAGCCCATACTCAGCAACTTTAGTGGTGAGTCCTCATAGATCGAGGGTATTTCCTTATGTTTGGTTTAGTTAGCTTAATTTCAATCTTTCGGTATTTTTTTGAGTTAGCTGGGGACTTGTCCCAGCATCTCATTAGTGGTAGAGGATTTCAGACATAGATACAGTGTTAAGTGTTTTGGGGTTGTTTCCCCAGATGTTGAGATAGCTTTTCATTTGGAGTCCTTTACTTGTGACTCATTTATTATTTATGCTTCCTCCTATCATAGTTATATATTCAGTATGTTGGTGCTATGTGAGACTTAGAGTTAGCTTGGGGTCACTTGTGATCCTAGGTCTTGTGTTATGTTTAGGGTGTAGCCTTGAGGCGTGAAAATTAAAGTAAAATAAAACATAGATCAAAGTTTGTAACTGGAATTAGCAAGGGTTCTAAAAAAGAAATATATATGGGTAATGCATGAAAGATTAAATTAAATAAGGAATCTAAGTTTCATATATAGTTAGTGTAAATAATTTTTTGTACCATCATTTATCAAGTCATCTAACTGACATCTATAGAAAAGTTTCTTCAAAAGTATGAGATTCAAAATCTTAAAAAATAAATTATGTTATCTGTGCAACAAGTGAAAATGATGAAGTATAAAATTGTTAATAAGACAAACTTAGCAAAAATCAAGTTTCTACTTGTAAGAAAAAGAAACTCTGGTTCTTTTTGTTCAAACTTTGTTCCTCAAAGGAGAAAAAAATATGAGTTGATTGAACGAATTAACTATATGTATGGTTATTTATACTAAAAAAACTAGTTACCTCTCCAAATCCTAATCTTCTTTTTCTCACGATATAATATACGTGATGAGAAAGCAAACCTAAATTTAAAATATCTAATTTTGTGCGATTTAGAAATGGAAGAATGAGATCTTTTTATGTTTTTGGGAAATTTAAATATCTATCCAAATTTTTTGTATTTAATCCAATGCCATATTCCTAATCGGTTTCTAGTCAACCAATATTCCCTTTTTATAGAACAGTCGATTTCAATAAATTAACGTTGAATTCAGAATCAAGGTTGTTTTTTTCAATTTTGTATCGTGTTTAGAGAGTATGTTTGTGAAATTTAACACAAATGACGATTCAGTGGAAATTATTGGAGGTGAAGCTGATTCAAAAATTATTTTTAGATAAGAAATACCACAAGGGTATATATGACTGGGTGGTCAACAAAGTAGAGTGAAAATCATGAGAAATCATGTTCATAATCCGACCCTTTCACATAAGGGTATGACCTAGTGTTTACGGTCAAGAAACTCACACCCGATATCTTGATGAATAGAGTTTCAACAATACATATGCTAGTAAAATGTAACAGGTACCATGTAAAATAGTTGATGTACAACTAAACTGATCGAACACCACCATTATCAATTAATAAATAATCAAAAAACACAAACCTACACGTATGCAAACAAAAAAAGATAAAAGTAAAGATAAGGAATAGAGAGATAGAGAGACTTATTGGACTTCTAACAACAATTGATTTGTGACTTCCATAATTTCCAAGATCGAAATCTATTTCTATCCCAGAATTTCATGATCCAACGACCAATACCTTTTTATCTTTATATGTTTAACCTGATATATAATCACTTGAATGGATTATTTGACCATCGAAATTTTCTATCCCTACCATCTTTGGAATATAACCTTCATTATTTTCTCCGGTAGCCAAAATCAAGAAATCACTAGCATACAATTCAATTTCTCCGCTAGCCAATTTTTTTGTTTTGACATCCCATTTCTTCTCACTGTTGTAAAAGGCTGATTCAACACAAGTTTGGAATTTTGGCTTGATGTTGAAATGCTCAACATATTCATCTAAGTATTAAATAAATTCTTTTTTCGGCATATACTTAGGTGATGAAGTTGCATGTGTTATAAATGGCAATGAACAAAAATCCTTTGATAGATGCAAATGAAGTCTATCACAAGTCTTTTTCTTCCACAAATAGGCACAACAATCTTGTTTTTCTAAAACAACATTGTTTATGCCCAAATTATTTAAATATGCTGAAACTAATATACCGGATGGTCCAGCTCCAACAACAACAATGTCATCTTCTTTCTTCGAGAAATTAACCATTGCCAAATATTCAGAAAATTAAAGAGAAGTTCTTTTTTTGAGAATGTTGAAAAGAAAATTTCAACAAGATTTCAAGAAAGGAAATTTAGACAATGAAGTATATATATATATGGTCTTCAAAAGGATAAAGATGATATTTTTTCCTTTTTTAAAAGTGCAATGGAAAACAATAGTTACAAGTAAATGCAGATTAATTTGGAAGTAAGACTGTAATTTTGTCATTGAGTGTTATGAATGCATAGTTTCATCTTGAATTTATTTTACGGAGAAGGGTCTAACGTTCCACACTTAAAAGGTGGATGGAAGGGCAATGTTGTGCTAAATTTCACAGTATAAGGGTATTTTAGGTCCTTATCAGTTAAAATAAAATTACTTAATATATAAACTCATATTATTGACCTTTCTTCTTAAATGTACCATTTTAAATTTTAATTTTTTTTAAAAACTAATGATAAAACAATGGAGAAAAACAGGAGGAAAATAACGAGTACATTCATACATAAAAATAATTGGTTCGATAGAAGATAATTTAATAGCATTTTTTCTTGTGTGTACCCAAAATTTATAATAAACGAATAAAAATAATATTTTCTCCTCTCCCCAACCTATCCCTCCATGGTAATAATATAAATTAAAAGAATATGAACCTGTAAGTTCATTTCAAGTTTGAGTCTCATATATACTAATTAAGAATAAGAAATATAAAACAAATAAAAGGGGAAATGAACAAGACAATTGAATAATTAATAGAAATTTTTATGTCATTTATGAACATTCATAATCGCATTTTAGATTTTTCCCAAGTTATGAGTTGAGCTATAATAAATTAGGTATTGATTTAAAATAGGCTAGTTGTCACGACCCCGACCATCGTGATTGCCACCCACACTAACTCTCCGGTGGGAGAACCTCCACTACACCTCAAACCAAGCAACTAAACCAAAACTAAGGCATTTAAGTTAAGGAAGCAGTTAATACAACATTTTAACACATGCATAGATCGAACATATACAATATTATCAACTTTTACTAACAACAAACAACTTCACATTTCTCAAGATGCACAATTATATCAAATCATTGGTCCTCTCATGGAACCCAAACCCAAACAGTTAGCATACCAGAACGTGGTACCCGATCCAATAATTATGCTGAAACGTGGCAACCGATCCCACAGTTATACTGGAACGTGGCAACCGATCCAAGTTAGTTATGCCGGAACGTGGCAATTGATCCATTTAACACACCACAATCACAATCACAAGTATATTCTCAAGATCATACATTTAAGTCACGATTCATGGCATTCATCATTCTTTTATCTCATTTACATCAAGTCTGATCAATAATGCAACATTCATATACATGCAAGTATTATAATGAAGCAAGAACAAACACACATCACACAATCATAGAATCACAACCATCACCTACCTCGAAACAAGCTTGAAACCCTCAGAAACTTGATCCTTCCCTTTCTGGATTCGTTACGCTTGTTCTTGGTCTACAAACAATCACTACAATATGGGAATTAATAAACAATTACTAATTACCCAAATTGCTAACAATTTTATGAACCCTAGTTCATACCTATGATCCCAAGTATCCAAAATAGGGTTGTTTCCACTATAGAATCTAGATAAAAAATCTCCCCTATCATTAATTAGCCATTCTATTACGTTCTACAGATAAAAAAGTGGATTCTGGGAGTGAAAAGTTTACCTTTAGCCTCAAGAATGGTGGAAAACTGTTAGGAGTCGCCTGGGGTTCGTTCCTTAGCTCTAAAAATCAAAAAGTGCAAAATAAGGTCGTTTAAGGGTGTATTGACGACTTTAAGTCGCGTCGAACCCGCCACAATGGCCCTTACCCCGCTGTAGCGTCCCCACCAGAGCGGCAAAATCCCCCTCCAAGGCGGCTTGCACGAACCAGTGAGATATTTTAATAAATCCAAGACCCCCATTTCACAACACACCTCTAACCAAGAACGTTCAGAAAATACTCTTCACGCTAAGATCGATTCTGGGAGTTCTACTCGCCTGAATTCAATTATGTAAAGTCGTAAGGATTCCTTAACGAGTTATCTATCCACCCATGTAATAATAATCATAATCAAATCATCCAATTGTTACCAGATTTCTCTACACCTTAATGACTCCAATTTTGTCTAAATCTGGACTAGGTTGGGAAAATCCAAATACTACGAAAAAAAATTCCAATCCCAAATTTTCCCCGTTGGCATTTCTATAACGACGGGAACAAGTCGTTACAATAGATACCATTTTACCCATCACTTGTCCCCAAATGACAAAACTTAGGAAAAATAGGCTAAGGAAAGAATGAAGTAGTACCTGAATCGACGAACAATTGGGGATACTTGTCTCTCATGTCCCTCTCGGTTTCCCAAGTAGCTTCCTCAGCTGGACGATGCTTCCATTGAACTTTCACAGACTTAATCTCCTTGGTCCTCAAGTTATGCACATCACGATCAAGGATTGCAATCGGTTCCTTCTCATATTAGAGGTCTTTGTCTAACACAATGGAGTCCCACTTAATGATGTAATCCCCATCGCCATGATACCTCTTCAACATGGACACATGAAATACCGAATGAACTCGATAAATTAGGAGGTAAAGCCAATGTATACACTACCGGTCCCATACATTCAAGAATCTCAAATGGACCAATGTATCTAGGACTTAGCTTACCTTTTCTTACCAAATCTCATCAACCCTTTCATGGGTGATACCTTAAGAAGAAAATTCTCAATGGTTTGAAACATCATGTCTCTTACCTTATGATCCACATACTTCTTCTGTCTAATCTGGGCTGCTAAAAGTTTAGCTTGAATACTCCTCACCTTATCTTGAGCATCTTTCACTAAATCAACCTCCAAAGGTTTCACATCTCCAGCCTCCAACCATCCTATGGGTGATCTACATCTTCTCTCATATAATGCCTCAAATGGTGCCATATCAATGCTGGACAGATAACTATTGTTCTAAGAAAATTCACACAAAGGTAAGAACTTATCCCAATGCCCTCCAAAATCAATCACACATGCCCTCAACATGTCTTCTAACACTTGAATGGTCCTCTCCGATTGCCCGTCCGTCTATGGATGGAAAGATGTACTAAAAGTGAGTTGTGTGCCCAATTGGTCATGCAATTTCCTCCAAAACTTGGATGTGAATTGGGTACCACGATCTGAGATGATAGAGAGGGGAACCCCATGCAACCTCACTATCTCTTTTACATAAACTTTAGCCAATTGTTCAGCATTATAATCTATTATTACCGGAATAAAATGGGTTGACTTGGTCAATCTATCAACCACTACCCAAATAGAATCAAACTTCCCCAAAGTCTTGGGAAGACCAACCACAAAATTCATGGCTATTCTTTTCCACTTCCATTCCAGAATTGGCATTCTTTGAAGCAAACCTGCAGGCCTTTGATGTTCATACTTCGCTTGTTGACAATTTTGACACTTTTGCCACAAACTCCGCTATATCCTTCTTCATGCCCTGCCACCAATAAATTCGCGTCAAATCTCGATACATCTTGGTCACACCCGGATGAAATATCGCGAACCATGAGACTCTGCCAACAATTTCTCAATCAAGTCATCTACTCTAGGAACACATATTCTCCCTTTAAAATTAAGTACACCATCCGAATCAAGAGTGGTCTCTTGTGCCTTACCATTCGCACTTCAATGCTAGCTAACACCCCACCTCTTTCTGAGATGCCCAATTGTATGAATTTAGACTCCAAGGTCTGAATTTCTTTATCCAAAGGTCGTTTGGTTATACTTAAGCAAGCTAAACTACCCATACTTACCACTTTTTGACTCAAAGCGTCTGCCACCACATTAGCCTTCCCCGGATGGTATTGAATGGTCACATCATAATCTCCAAGTAACTCCATCCACCTTCGTTGTCTCAAATTCAGATCCTTTTTGAGTGAGCACATGCTGCAAACTACGATGATCAGTAAATACTTCACACTTGACACCATAGAGGTAATGTCGCCACATCTTAAGAGCAAACACTACCGCTGCCAACTCTAAATCATGCGTTGAATAATTCCTCTTACGCACCTTCAATTGAGGCGAGGCATAAGCTATAACATTCTTATCTGCATCAACACAGCACCCAAACCAGAATGTGAAGCATCACAATAAACAATAAAATCTTTACCTTCAACCGGTAATGCTAGAATTGGCGCAGTGGTCAAGAGAGTCTTGAGCTTTTGGAAGCTCTCCTTATATTTTTCAGTCCATTCAAATGGTACCTCCCTTTTGGTCAAGTTAGTCAAGTGATTGGCAATGGAGGCAAAGTTCTTCACAAATCGACAATAATAGTTAGCGAGCCCAACAAAACTCCTAACTTCCATCACAGAGCTAGGTCGAAACCAATTCTTAACCGCCTCAATCTTTTGAGGATCTACCATTACCCTTTCTTTAGAGATGATGTGTCCCAAGAATGCAACTGAAGTCAACCAAAATTCACACTTAGAAAATTTAGCATACAATTTTTGTTTCCCAAGAACACCCAGAACAATATGAAGATGGTCGGCATGCTCTTCCTCACGTTTTGAATAGACCAAAATATCATCAATAAAGACTATAAAAAATGAATCAAGAAATGGTTTGAACACCCTATTCATTAAACTCATGAAAGGTGCAGGTGCATTGGTCAAACCAAAAGACAACCAAAAACTCATAGTGCCCATAGCGAGTTCTAAACGCCGTCTTGGGCATATCCTCAAGACTAATTTTCAATTGATGTAACTGAATCTTAGATCAATCTTAGAGAAAACTGTTGCACCTTGTAATTGATCAAAAAGATCATCTATTCGAGGCAAAGGATACTTGTTTCGAATAGTTACTTTATTTAACTGCCGGTAATCTATACACATTCTCATAGTACCATCATTTTTCTTCACAAAAAAAATGGAGCACCCCATGGGGAAGCACTAGGATGAATAAATCCCTTATCAAGAAGCTCTTGGATTTGAGCCTTAAGCTCTCTTATTTCTGCCGGAGCCATGCGATATGGAGGGATGTAAATGGGACGAGTATCGGGCTCTAAATCAATGCAAAAATCTATATCTCTATCCGAAAGCATACCAGGCAAATCATTAGGAAACACTTCTCTAAATTCTGATACCATAGGAATAAAATCAATGGATAGAGCTTCAATCTGAACATCCCTAATATGAGCCAAATAAGACTAACAGGCCTGCCCTATCAATTTCTTAGCCCGAATGGAGGATACGATCTTAGTTCGCTTAGGCTTGTACACCTCTTCCCACTCTAATTTTTCCCTTCCCTGAATTTCTAGAGTTACAGACTTAGTATTATAATTAAGCACAACATGATAGGGGGGACAACCAAGTCATGTCTAAGATTATATCAAAATCAGTCATATCCAAAATTACCAAATCAGCCCAAGTATGAAAACCTAAAAACAAAATAGGACAAGCATGATAGACATGGGTAACTATGACTGACTCTCCAACTAGGGTAGAAACATGGATAGGGGCATCAAGAATATCACAAATCATATCAAATTCTGAGGCAAATCTCACGGATACATATGAATAAGTACAACCCGGATCAAATAATACATTAGCCATCCAGTCACAAACAAGAATAGTACTTGTGATCACCGTTTCAAACGCCTCTACCTCATATTTGCCCAGAAAAACATAACACTGAGCCATATCATCTTGACGAGACACTTCACTGCCTGGTTGCACGTTACCCCTACCTCCGTTACCATTTTCTCTACCTCCACGGCCACACTGATTACCTCATCGCCTACCTTGTGGACGCCCTCGACCATTATTACCGTTCCCCGCTGGTACCACTGCTCTAGAAGGCTGCTGCGCGGCATCTTACACACGTGGGTGGGGACAATCTCTCCCCATATGCCCAGTTTCTCCACAATTGTAGCAAGTACGATCAAAATCTGGTCGGCCGCCTGTCGAAGGCGCGACTCCCTGGTTATCCTGAAAATTATGAGATGGAGTTCCCGAGTAATTACTTGTAAAGGCGGGCATGGCAGACTGAATTGGCTTGGCTGCAAGTGTTGGCCTTCCATACCCCTTGGAATAAGAACCTTGAAAGTTACTCGAGTTCTTGGCCCTTTTTGCCCATGCCTTAGCTTCACCATCTCATCTCACCCCCTCCACTTTCTTAACATAGTCTGTTACCTCATTAAAGCTCCTTCCTACAGAAGTCATATGAACAGATAATACTTGCAACGCAAAATTCAGTCCCCTAATAAATAAACGGATCCTCTCCTCCTCAGTAGTCACCAATTGCGTAGCATATCTGGACAAAGCATAAAACTTGGCCTCATAAGCGGCCACAAACATACCACCTTGTTCCAAAGCCATAAATTCATCTTTCTTACGATCTCTCAAAGTCCTAGGCATATACTTTTCTTGAAATAGAGCATGAAATTGGGTCCAAGTAAGTGGAGGTAAAGTAGAAGATATGCATTCCATATAAGCCTCCACCACTGCTTAGCCTCACCTTGAAGTTGAAAAGACACAAACTCAACCCCATGCTGATGGACAATTTCCAACTTATGAAGCCTCTCATAGCAATCTAAGATGAACTCATAAGAATCCTCATTCTCAGAACCAAGGAACACATGAGGCTTTAGCTTCAAAAACTTAGTCAACATTTCATGCCCATTACCAGTCATAACAAAACCCAACAAAGGATGGAAGAAAGTATCATTACCTCCAGTGCCACCCGCCTTGGATGCAATGCTAGCAACATGAGGATTAGTAGGAGCTTGAGTTGCTTGAGCAGACGGAAGCACTCCAGGACCAACTAACACTTTCAAGAATGACATGATCTGTCGAGCTAACACTGGGTCTATGCGGGGAACATCGGTAGTCTCAGCCTGGACCTCTTCCTCTTGTCCCACATCCTCAACCTTCTCAATATCAACCTTCTCCTCTTCAATCTCTTCATGATGCATAGGAGGGTTCTCATTCACAGGAGCATTCTCAATAGGAGCACCATTTCCAGCAAACGATATTCTTCCACGGCCTCTACCCCTAGCTCTTCCTCTACCCCTGCCTCGACCGTGACCTCTCACTGCAGATTTCTCAGCTGGAGCATTGACGGGAGCTGCGGGCCTGACGCAGTTGCATCTAATGTTAACTATTTGCGGACAGAAGAGTGAAGTAGGTTAGATACCAATTTGAACCGCAGATACCAATTTGAATCAAGTTATAGCACGAAAGGAGACAAGAGAAATAGAAAGATTTCCTAAAGTACTATAGCCTCTCGAAGAAAAGTAAAGGCGTCCTCGTACCGTTCCACGAGACTCCACTAGACTCATTTTTGGACATCGATATCAACAACCTAAGCTCTGATACCAACTTTGTCACGACCCCAACCATCGTGATTGGCACCCATACTAACTCTCCAGTGGGATAACCACTACTACAACCCAAACCAAGCAATTAAACCAAAACTAAGACATTTAAATTATGAAAGCACGTTAATACAACATTATAACACATGCATATATCGAACATATACAATATTATCAACTTTTACTAACAACGAACAACTTCAAATTTCTCAAGATGCACAATTATATCAAATCATTGGTCCTCTCATGGAACCCAGACCCAAACAGTTAGCATACCCTAACGTGGTACCCGATCCAATAATTATGTCGGAACATGGCAACCGATCCCATAGTTATACACAATATTATCAACATTTACTAACAACGAACAATTTCACATTTCTCAAGATACACAATTATCTAAAATCATTGGTCCTCTCATGAAATTCAAACCCAGACAATTAGCATATACATCCTCAAGATCATACATTTAAGTCATGATTCATGGCATTCATCTTTCTTCTATCTCATTTACATCAAGTGTGATCAACAATGTAACATTCATATACATACAAGTATCATAATGAAGCAAGAACAAACATACATCACACAATCATAGAATCACAACCATCACCTACCTCGAAACAAGCTTGAAACCCTAAGAAAATTGATCCTTCCCTTTCCAGATTCGTTCTGCTTGTTCTTGGTCTACAAACAATCAATACAATACAGGAATCAATAAACAATCACTAATTACCCAAATTGCTAACAATTCTATGAACTCTAGTTCATACCCATGACCCCAATTATCCAAAATAGGGTTGTTTCCACCATAGAATCTGGATCAAAACCCTCTGCCATCATTAATTACCTATTCTATTACGTTCTACCAATCGAAAAATGGATTCGGGGAGTGAAAAGCTTACCTTCAGCCTCAAGAATGGTGGAAAACTGTTAGGAGTCGCATGGGGTTCGGTCCTTAGCTCTAAAAATCGAAAACTAAAAAATAAGGTCGTTTATGGGTTTATTTACGACTTTAAGTCGTGTTGAATCCACCACAACAGCTCTAACCCCGCTGTAGCGGTCCCGCTAGAGAGGTAAAAACTCCCGCCCAGGTAACTTGCACGAACTAGTGAGCTATTTTAATAAATCCAATACCCCCATTTCACAACACACCTCTAACTAGCGACGTTCAAAAAATACCCTTCACGCTAAGATCAATTCTGGGACTTCTACTCACTCGAAATCAATTATGTAACGTCGTACAGATTCCTTAATAAAGTTATCTATCCACCCATGTAATCATAATCATAAATAAATCACTCGATTGTTACTAGATTTCCCTACACCCTAATGACTCTGATTTTGTCCAAATCTGGACTAGGTTGGGAAAATCCAAATACTACTAAAAAGTTTTCCGGTCACAAATTTTCCCCCGTTGGCATTTTTATAACGACGGAAACAGGTCGTTACACTAGTGGAAATATATCATGAAATAAATAATATTTTGAATATTATTTTCAAGTTTATCTTGTCAAAATATGAATTATATGTGGTTTTTATTATTTATTTGAAAATAGTTTAAATTTGGACCAATTAGATTAGACAACATAAAAAAATAAATTTAATTATTATCTTTAGGGGAGTTGCTAAAAATAAGGGCAAATATGGGCCAGAGGGTTAATATCGAGGGTATTTCTGAACTAAAAGGTTGACGCCAAGGGTATTTGGGGGCCGAAAGGTGGATGGAGGGTAGTTTTGTACCAATTTGAATAATTAAGGGGAAATTTAGACCCTTTCCCGTTTGTTTTATAAGAAGACAAAATTGTTCTAATTGTTTTCTGTCTTCACTTATGTTCATTGTATTCTATATAGTTACTTTTGCGGTTTCATTTCATTTGATGACAATTGAATGTGAAGCTTAAAAAACAATAGAAATATTCTTAGAACTTGTGTTCGTCGTAAATTATATGCAATAATATTTTTGTAGCTATAAGCACCGCAAGTCTAGGGAACATGTTTCATCAATTTTTTTCTAAAAAATAATATTATAGTTTTGTATATACATATTATAACATCCCACCTTAGAAAGAGCTAAAAATATAGAAAGAATTTTTTTCGAAAGAACCACTTTGAGAATTTTGCAAGTAATTATGCATAAGATGTGAGTTTTCGGTGAACTTCAAATTTCCATAACTTTCAATACATGATGAGTTAGGTGGCCCCTAAGATATCAAATGAAAGGTCTTGGAATACTCATTCCAGCGTCACCAAGTTTGCTAAATTTTGAGTTCAGATGAAGGAGATGTGCCCGTTTGAAGTCTGTCTATCCATTTAAGGAAAGTTACCCAAAAATGTGAGGGTATTTTAGTCTTTTCCTTACCCCTTCAGCTTAAAACATTTTTAGGTTTTAGGGGTCTTAACTGATTTGGTTTAGTTTTTACAATCCTAATTATGCTTATGGTTTCAGAAGAGAGTTCAAGAAGAGAAAAGAGGAGAAGAGAGGGAAGGTTCATGGCGTTCATCAAGATTCTTGAGTTTTGTTGTAGAATTTCCCTAAGGGTTTGATACCTAAGCAGTATGTGAGTTCTCATAGTGTTGAGTTCATTCACCAACACGCCAATCATGCTATTTTAATGCAATTTCATTCTTGAGGTTGAAGGATTTAAGTTCTTGATGAGTTTTCTTGAAATTCCATTTGTAATCTTTAGTGTTGGGGTTTTGATGAATTCTTGAGATGAAAGTTAGTGATTTGAAGGTTGTTTTGAGTAGATTATTGTGTACTTATGTTGGTTATTCGAATCTAACTAAGTTGGGAAGAAACCATTCGATTCTAGGTGAATTAGGGTCAGAAAATGAGAACGAAAATTCATCAGGGAGTTCTGGGCAGTTGAAAGATCTTCTTGAAAAAGGCTTCATTCGACCAAGTGTCTCACCTGTGGGCGCTTCAGTCTTATTTGTGAGGAAGAAAGATGGTTCTCTTAGAATGTGTATAGATTACCGTCAGTTGAACAAGGTTACTATCAAGAATAAATATCCTCTTATGAAAATTGATGATCTATTCGATCAACTTCAAGGTGCCACCTATTTTTCTAAGATAGACCTCAGATCAGGATATCATTAGTTAAGAGTAAGAAAAAGTGATATTCCTAAGACAATATTCAAGATCCACTATGGTCATTATGATTTTTTAGTCCTGTCATTTGGTTTGACTAATGCTCCTACAATGTTCATGGATCTTATGAACATAGTGTTTAAGCCATATCTGGATATATTAGTTATCGTATTCATTGATGACATTCTAATTTATTCGAGGAATGAGGAGGATCATGCTAGTCATCTCAGAGTAGTTCTCCAAACTCTAAAGAATAGAGAGTTGTATGCTAAATTCTCTAAGTGTGAGTTTTGGCTTGAGTCTGTGGCATTCTTAGGCCAATTTTTTTCTCCTGAAGGGATTCAAGTTGATACTCAAAAGTTTGAGGTAGTGCAGAACTGGCCTATACCAACATCTCCAGCTGATATTAGGAGCTTCTTGGGATCGGTTGATTATTATAGAAGGTTTGTCGAGGGGTTTTCATATATTTTATCCCCGTTGACTAAGTTCACTTAGAAAGCAACCAAATTTCAATGGTTTAAAGCTTATGAGAAGAGCTTTCAGAAATTGAAAACTAGGTTGACTACATCCCCAATATTGACCTTACTAGAAGGTACATAAGGCTTTGTTGTGTATTGTTATGTGTCCAGAATTGGACTAGGTTGTGTGTTGATACAGAATGGCAAAGTCATACCTTATGCCTCCAGACAACTTAAGATTCACGAGAGGAATTACCTAACACATGATCTAGAGTTAGTTGTCATAGTGTTCGCTTTGAAAATATGGTGTCACTATCTGTATGGTGTTCATGTAGATGTGTTCACTGATTACAAGAGTCTTCAGTACGTGTATAGTCAGAAAGAGCCTAATCTTAGACATAGAAGGTGGTTGGAGTTACTCAAGGATTATGATATGAGTATTCTATATCACCCAAGTAAGGCTAACGTTATTGGTGATGCCTTGAGCAGGTTGTCTATGGGTAGTACTTCCCATGTTAAGGAAGGCAAGAAAGAATTAGCCAAAGATGTGCACAGACTTGCACAATTTGGAGTCCGGTTAATGGATTCGAATGAAAGACGTGTGGTGGTGATGAATGAGGTTGAATCATCACTAGTGTTCGAAGTGAAAGAGAAACAAGACAAAGATCTTATTTTGCTTGAGTTAAAGGCAAATGTTAATAAGCAAAAAGCGATGGCTTTTGAACGAGGAGGAGATGGAGTGTTGATGTATCAAGGTAGATTGTGTGTACCAAAGATAGATGAACTTGAAGAGAAGATAATGGAGGAAGTTCATAGCTCTAGATACTCTATCCATCTGGGTTCCACAGAGATGTGTGGTGACTTGAGAGAAGTCTATTAGTGGAATAGTATGAAGAGGAGTATTGCAGAGTTCGTTGCCAAGTGCCTGAATTACCAACAAGCCAAGGTAGAGCACTAGAGGCCCGGTGGTATGGCTCAAAACATAGATCTTCCAGAATGGAAGTGGGAGATGATCAATATGGATTTTATTACTGGTTTACCGTAGTCTCACAGGAAGCATGATTTGCTTTGGGTGATTGTATATCGAATGACTAAATTAACCCATTTTTTACCAATAAAGACTACTTATGCCAAGTTATAAAATCAAGAGATAGTCAGACTTCATGGAGTTCCGACGTCCATTATTTCAGATAGAGGTGCACAATTTTGGAAGTCTTTCAAGAAGGGTTTGGGTTTCAAGGTAAATTTGAGTACTTATTTTCATCCCCAGACTTGTGGTCAAGCAAAGCGTACGATTCAGACTTTAGAGGATATGTTGAGAGCGTGTGTAATCAATTTCAAGGGTACTTGGGATGATCACTTACCTCTAATTGAGTTTGCCTACAATAACAATTATCACTCTAGCATCCAAAAGGCTCCATATGAGGCTCTTTATGGGAGACGATGTAGATCTCCTATTGGATGATTTGAGATTGGTGAGGCTGGGCTAATAGGACCAGACTTGGTTCATCAATCTATGGAGAGGGCTAATAGGACCTAGACTTGGTCATCAATCTATGGAGAAAGTGAAGACTATTCAAGAAAGGTTGATAATAGTGTAGAGTCATCAGAAATCCTATACCGATGATAGGAGAAGAGACTTAGAGTTTGAGGTGGATGATTGGGTTTACTTGAAGGTTTGACCTATGAAGGGTGTTATGAGGTTTGGCAAGAAGGGGAAACTTAGTCCCCGGTATATCGATCCTTACAAGATATCCAAGAGAATTGGCAATGTAGCTTATGAGTTGGAGCTACCGTCAGAGTTAGCAGCAGTCCATCCGATGTTTCATATTTCAATGTTTAATAAGTGTATGGGCAATCCTTAACTTATTATACCGACTGAAAATATTGGTATTAAGGATAGCCTATCTTATGCAGAAATACCTATTCAGATTCTAGATCATCAGGTTAGCAAGTTGGGGATTTAAAGAGGTAGCATCAGTCAAGGTCTTATGGAGGAATTAGTTTGTTGAGGAAGCTACTAGGGAGGATTAGGAGGACATGAAGAAGAGATACCCACATCTCTTTGAGTCTGGAGAAATTCCAAATCAAGGTACCAATTCTTTTCTTGGTAGTTTTTAAGTTGAAATGTTGTGTTAATTTGCATGTTGGGTGTTAGATTGTTTCCATCATTAGTTCTTCTTTAGATTGATCGCATTCGGGGATGAATGTTCCCAAGGGGGAGATATTGTAACATCCCTCCTAAGAAAGAACTAAAATATAGAAAGAACTAATTTTGAAAGAGCCAATTTGAGAATTTTGCAAGTTATGCTTAAGATGTGAATTTTGGATCAACTTCAAAAGGTCATAACTTTCGGTACATAATGAGTTATGTGGCCCATAAGATATCAAATGAAAGGTATTATTTCCAACGCCACCAAGTTTTCTAAGTTTTGAGTTTGTATAAGTAAAATATGCCTATTTGAAGTCTGCCTACCAAGTTAAGGAAAGTTACCCAAAAATGTGAGGGGTATTTTAGTCTTTTCCTTACCCATTCAGCTTAAAACGTTTTTAGTAAGGTTTTAAGGGTCTAAACTGGTTTGGTTCAGTTTTCACAATCCTAATTACGCTTAGGGTTTTAGAAGAGAGTTCAAGAAGAGAAAAGAGGAAAAGAGAGGGAAGGTTCAAGGCGTTCGTCAAGATTCTTGAGTTTTGTTGCGGAATTTCGCCAAGGGTTTGATCCCTAAGAGTTATGTGAGTTCTCATAGTGTTGGGTTCGTTCACCCACACACCAATCATGCTATTTTAATGCAATTTCTTTCTTGAGGTTGAAGGATTTGAGTTCTTGATGAGTTTTCTTGAAATTATATTCATAATCTTGATTGTTGGGGTTTTGATAAATTCTTGACATGAAATTTAGTTATTTGAGGGTTTTTTTTTAGTAGATTATTGTGTTCTTATGTTAGGTATTCGAATCTAAATGAATTGGGAAGAAACCATTTTATTCTAGGTGAATTTGGGTAAAAAAAAAGAGAAAGAAAATTCATGGGGTAGTTCTACGCAGTGGCTGATGCGCCGCCCCACCAGTGCGCCAGAACATGTGTTCTGTAGTTCAGGGGCTGGCGCACTGCGCCACTCAGTGCACCAGGGTCGCCTGCCCCCACCCCTTTTCCGTCGTTTGGCCCGTCTGAGTTCTTTCGAAAGGTACCTTTGCTCCCTATTGATTCTAACTACTCTAAACATCGAGAAATCATTCAGAACTTGAATCATAACCTTGAATTCATAATTCAAATTTAAGGTAGAGTTAAGATTTAAGTCTTTAGAGTTCTTCTGAGTCATTTGAGAAGTCTTTTACAATCTTTTAAAACTTTTTTTAAGACTCGAGTACTTGAGTTTGAGGATGAGGAGATTAAAGTTCATTTTTTTTCAAAATTATATATGGGAACTAAGTATTTCCAAGAATAAATGTTTTTACATTTAAGAAGAGATGAAACACCAATTTTCAAAAGAGTTCATGAAGAGTTTTGAGTACTATCTCTTTTAAGAGAAACCGTTTGAGTAATAATCTTAATGTTGAGGATGACGAAATGTTTTTTTTAAACATATGAGATCAGTTATATTTTGGGAGTAGTATTGAGCACCGATAT
>NW_006239049.1:429006-489394 GCF_000226075.1 Solanum tuberosum | reverse complement strand
CCCATAAACCATGTAGCCAACGTGGGTAGAAAGGGTCATACTTTTTAGATGATTCCTTAATACTTTTTAAGCATAGCTTAGTGGATCAACTTAGTTGAGGAGTTCTATTACCCAGAAATGTATAGTACAGTTTTGACAGCGTGGGCGAGACATTGTATCATCACATAGCTCATAGTGAGGGTTGTCGGTTAGAGAATCTCCCAAATAGAGTTTATTTTGTATTTTTACATACAAACTGAGTTATATTGTATTTTCCAATACATTAAGTTATTATCTACTATTTTAAAAGCTTTTCTTTATATCGCATTATTGCTATTGCTTTTATAGTGAAACAAAGTTGAGATTGAGTTGAGACGAGGTAAGTTATTTCTTCAGTTCCAGTTCAAGATTAAGTCATGTTTTAGATTTCCTCTTGCATGCTCGTACATTCCATGTACTGACGCCATTTGTCCTGCATCTTTTATGATGCAGATACAGGGAATCAGGATCATCAACCAGCGCTTAGTTGATCCAGTCGAGTTCCATAGTTGTTTGGTGAGCCTCCTTGCTTCCGGAGAATCCCTCATTTATGTTTTATCATTTCAGTTTTGTTATTAGGATGTTGTGGGTCTTGTCCTGACGTCCATCTCAGTTAATAGAAGCTTCATATATAGATAGAAAATAGTAGTTCTTGAGTCTTGTTCATCCATTGTTTACGTTGAGACTTGAGTTGCCGCTTTGGCCCGTTGAATGTTTATTTTTAAATATTCAGAGTTAAAGTATTTGAGACTTTTGAGTTCATTTATTAATGAGTAAGTCTTTCGTTGAGAGTTGAGCCAGGTTAAGGGTTTGCTTGAGGCCAGCAATGGTTCTCGAGTGCCGGCCATGTCCAGGGTGTAGGCTCGGGGCGTGACACATACACACTTATTTTCAATCTTTTTGAAATATATTTATAATTTTGGGGGTAAAGTAATTTCTTTTTTCAGAATTTGTCTTATTGAAACAAAATTTGAGTTTAGATTTTCTCAATTCTTTGGTAGATGTGAAAACAATTTAATTTGAACTTATCTTTAGCTTAAGCTAAAACGTTTCATATGCATTTTGCTGTAAATAAATTTTGAAGATTCAAAAAGAGACAAATTACATAAGTTTAATTGAATTTGACTGAAGTTTATTGACTGGCTAAATTCAAAGTTAAAGATTTGGTCTTGTTATCCGTTTCTTAGATTTTTCAGATAGGCACTCAAGTAATTAATTGTTATTAAATAATTTATATTAGCAAATCACTTTCATTGTTAAAGAAAATTAGAATAAAAAGAAATATGATTTTAGGATATATTAAATAGGAAAAAGGCTCAAATATGTCATCCACCTATGAAAAAGGCTCATCTATGCCATTCATTTAAGCTTTTTCTCAAATGTAAATGACATAGATGAGCCAAACTTTTAATGGATAACATAGATGAGAGTTTTCTCATAATTTGATGACATATTTGAGTCTTTTCCATTTTTCTTTTAAGCCAATTTTTTATGAAATAAAAAAGTACTTAGTTTAACAAATTTATTGACGAACCCCACTAAAATTGCGCAAAAATGTTTTCCATCAAGTATCCTGGGATCAAGTCGTGTATGAAAATCTTGGGCAAAAATATTAACACATGGAAACTTAAGGTGAAATTTTGTTGTGTTTGCGTCAACTTTCGTGATATACAATGCAAAGGGTGATTCACTCAAATATACAAAGGTTATTAACCCTGATATATAGTTCGGGCGAGACACAAATCTATGTCAAAAATATAGTTTGTACAGAAGGGTTTGATAAATTTTATTTGTTATTTCAACATAGAACAACCAATTCATATGTAAAGCACATATTCTATAAAGACAATCATATTGCCAGGGGAACTTGTTATGCATTTTCTTTTATTGTCTAATTTTCAAGTAACAATAATTTTTTTCTTCAACTTCATGCTAAATTGTGTTGGAAAATGTTTCTCTTATTGAGCAATGTTTCGAGAAGATGTTATGCCTCCATACAAAGTAAAAAATAAAGAAGCATGGAACTCTTCATTCAGGTCCTTAGAATTCTAATTAATTTTTTTTACGGAAAACATTTAGCTAGGGAAAAAAGAGGGAACTCAACATAAGTGTTGTATGATCTAGATTTTAGCTAAGAAAAATCACTTTCCAATATTATAAGACAATTAATGGAAGTTATTTGAATGAAAACCGTGAACAAAAGTTTACTTATTTAAAACATATCAAATGACACTGATTTTCTTACTATGTAGTTGTTGTAAAAAGATGAATATTTAATAGCTCTTAAGTAACTGTTTTGAGCCTTCTAATGGAAATTTATAGAAGACACATTTTTTCTCTACCAAGATTCAAACAAAATAGGATATGCAATAAACAAGCATATGTAAATCTTGTTCAGTATATTACAATGAACAGTAATAATAGAAAATGATCATCTTTCTACATTTCAACCCATGTAGTCAGCCAGGAGTAGATTTCTTGTTCCAAACATCAGAATTCACTTCCTGAATGTTCAAAAATGCATAACGGTTAACAAAACACTATTTACTTTATCAAGAAAAAAAGTCTCCAACATGCCACGTGGATGATCTATGTTTAACATGTAACAAAAACCTCTTTAATTAGAAAACACAAGCCTTGTTTAAGCAAAAAAGATGAGATCCATTACCCTGCCAACTTCATTTGACACACGTCAAAATTGCTTCCATTATAATATAAATAATTTAACTTATCTGATCTAAGTACAACATATTATGCTGCCAAAAAAGGGGTAATTGGTTTAGAGTAAAAGATATAGTAGAAACGATGCTCTTCTCTAGCTCCAATAAGTCTAACTTGCAAGGATATTCTTTATAAAGACCCTTAGGCCTCTTCCCTCTTTTCTCCTTCATTTTTTTATGATCGAGAAATCCATATCTAGCTAGTCTTTGTCCAACTGTAATCTTTGAAACTCGGGGGTTAATATGCCTGCTCTACTACCCATTCCCACATACATGCCATAGTTAGGCATGAAAATGTGACCTAAGACGCAAGTCCCTCAACGGTTTAACTTTAATATTGTGGATGATAGAACAAAATGTACTCTAAACATGATTAAAATCTATTATTGTAGGAACTAGTTTTGGTTGATATGACAACGATGATAAAATTTATAGTCTTATGTACTTTAAAATAGATAGAACCCTCTTTAAAAAAGAGACTCATCCCCATTATCTTTCTCCTATATTCGTGCCTTTGACCCATCCTACACTCATGATCAAATTAACTAAATTTGCTTCCAGAGACGCTTTATTCCGTCCACGGAACAACTGGTTATTGACAAAGTGAAAGACATTTCAGCTTTGATTGACCAAATAAGTAAAATAAAGAGAAGATAGTCCTAAAGAACCAAAATAATGTTCTTGCAAAGAAGTTTGACGAAGCAAAATGGACTAAAAATATCTTCAAACAGATACAATGTGTCTTGTTGTTTTATAAATGCGAAAGGAAACATAATTAAATAGCACTTTTAAAAAATGTTTAGAGAACTATTACAAATTTTTATCACACAATTTTTCTTTATCTGAGATTTTGTTTCCTTTGATGTTGTTGCATTCTTGGTACGTTTTGCAACAAAGGAACAAACAAGGCTTTCAACGTAGAGCTTTGCGTTAGCAAGTTGACCACAATTGGTAACCTTTGGAAATCAGATCGAGTTATCATTTGGATTGTAAATCATGAAAATGGATCCATTCTTAAACAAAATTTCCCCTTCATTTGACATGGAAAAGTGTAGACCAAATAAACAATACCCCAGATACCTGATGTCAAACATCTTTGCCCAAGATTCTTTAACCCCGTTCTCCTTCATAGCCCACAAATCTGCATGATCCGTTAGACAATAATAAAACATAGAAAGATCATTCCCCAACACACCAAGGAATGCCGTAAAATAAGAAGTTTCTTCTCCGTAGAAAGGGTTCTCTATTTTTTCCCATCTCCCATCAGCCAAGTCAGTAGTAAGGATGTCCCAATCATTATAAAAACCAAAAAGCTTATTAGTAATAACCCAATAAAGTTTCCCATTCAAAAGCATACCCAATTTATCGACTAACATCGTAGTCTCTAAATCATCCAAACGTTTCCAAGAATCATTATTCAGACTATATATTGTGCCCACATTATAATCATTAGATGCATTTTTGGGCGACTCCCACTACCTTATAATCATCATGAAGCTCATTGTATCCAAACCCATACATGTAAAAGGAACCTGTTCTAGAACCAGGCAATTTCTTAAACATCCTAATTAAAGGATTCCATAGAAACAAGTATTTTCCCGCAATGGCAACACAAAACAACCCAGTGATGGAACCCATTACCTTAATAGATTGATAAGATTGTTTTGGAGGATTATCCAAGTTATTGCCCTAGTAACATGGTCATGAAGTAAAGAACTAAAGGAACAGTCCTTAAGATTGTTTTCAGGTGGATCGAACCCCATCACAAGCCTATGGAAGGCCTTGTTATTAGCAGATATGCTGAGATGGAACTCGATAAATTCAGAGATAGATATGAAACCAAACCAGGATTTTGAAACACACCTGAATTTCACAAGTGATTTTACTAGCACACTTAAGAGGATTTCATTGATGAGATCTGCCGGAGGAACAAATTTAAAGTTTGAATCTTCAAATGAAGAAAAAGAAAATGGAGCACTGCTAGTGTGTTTGCTCCGTTTTTCGAGTAGATGGGAGGCTTCAGATTCCATTTGTGTTGTAGAAATTTGAGAAGACAACAAAGTTTTTGATGTTTTTATTTGTATTTGTGCTCTGAAATATATTTTCTAATTATACCATCTCAAAAAGATATGTTATATAATTATTTCCCAAAAATGGTCATTTTCTTCTTTGGTAATTGATTTTAAAAAATTTCCCTTAAGTATCACTTGATCATTTTTGGTCCTTTAAAGTCACTGAAAATGAGTGTGCATTTAAGTTGTTGCGGGAACATCTATATAAGAAAGAATATATATTCATTGAACATGACTTATTTATGTTCACTAATTGATGCATTTCCTATTTTGTAAGAAGATTAAGGATTGAATTAAGGTTCATTACGAAATAACAACCTTATCCTTCCTCAGAATGTTTGTTGTATGTTTTATCAAGCCGAAGTTGATCTGAAATATATTTGCTTCTCTGAACTATAAGTTGTGTTCAATTTGCTACTTATACTTATGATAATCTTAGTCAAACCGTTTGTCTGTCACTCCGACAAATTACCTTTGATGCATCTTTTCAGCATTGTGTTCTTAGATACCAGAGAACATTTATTTGATCAGTACAGAATAAACGAATAAAACAATGCTCGTAGTTCCTTTGGTTCTACTTTCCCCTTTTAAATGATCGAGTTCTCAATGTCTGATCGTTTCCTCAAATTTCAGCTACAAAATTCTAAGGCTAACATCCTTGATGTGGAGCATGTAACACGAACAAGAACTTAATATAGTTTATTGATGCACTCTAGAAGCTATTTTTCCTCTTTGGCATTGACCTTAAGTTCATTCAACGATTTTGATACTCTATATTTTCATTCAAGGAAACAGTAAAGAGGCTCTTAGACAAATATAGTTTTTTACTGTGGACATCTGGACGTTTAATATTGATTTGAGTTTAATTGTATACATCTAAATACATATAGTTTAAATTCAGATTTCGTTCTTGATATAAAATAATTTCTTCATAAAAATGACCCGCGCACATATTAAATCCAGTCATTACATATATAACATATCAATAAATCATTGCACGAACTGAAGATCAATGCCAAATAGGAAAAAATTGAGTAATAAATAGCTGCTAGAATTTATTAATAATTGGTGATTATTTTTTGAAAAGACGCAAATTAGAGTAGCCCAACGCAACTACGAGAAACATATATAGTACTTTCTAATAATATGAGACAATTAGTTTAGGTAAAGAGAATATTCTACAAAAACATGATTTCCTTGTTCTAATGAAAGTTATTCGAGCGAAAATAGTGAACAATTTTTTTTATAAAACCCATCCAGAGCAAAACTTTTCTCGTTCCAAGAAACAGATAACGTTGATTTTCTAACAATGTAGTTGCTCTAAAAAGATGAACATTGAATAGCTCTTAATAACTATTCCGAGGCTTGTAATGAAAATATTCAGTTGACATAAATTTTATATCATCCAAATTCAAAAGGTATCGACAAAATGTGATATGCAATAAACGAGCATATGTAAATCTTGTTTTAAACACACAAGGAAATAACATTAGTACGTTACAACAAATAGTAAAAACAGAGAAAGTCCATCCTTCTTCATTTCAACCCGTGCAGTCAGCAATGAGTAGATTCGTAGTTTCAAACATCAGGATTCACTTCGTGAAAGTTCGGGAGAACATAACGATTAACAAAACACTATTTACTTTATCAAGAAATAGAATTTAGTAGTTGTTCAGAAAACTATATAGAGTACTCTTACTAGTTATTTAGCACACGATTGTCGTCTTCATCTGAGATTTTACTGCCTTTGATATTGTTGCATTCGTGGTACGTTTCGTAAAAGGGCCAAACAAACCTTTCAATGTAGAGTTGTGCCTCTTCAAGGTCATCATAGTTGGAATTTCTTATAAATCTCTTTGAGTCATCATGTGGATTGTGAATCGTGAAAAATGTTGTGTTCTTCAACAAAATTCGCCTTCATCATCCATACATCTACCTGATTCATGGTAGATTAACAAATCATAGAAAGATCATTTCCCAACACACCGAGGTACGGAGTAGAATAAAACTTTTCTTCTCCATAGCAAGGGTTCTCCATTTCTTTCCATCTCCCATCAGCCATGTCAATAACAAGGATGACCCAATCATTATAAGTAATAAAAAGCTTATTAGTAATAGCCAATGAAGCTTCCTATTCACAAGCATACCCGATTTATAAATTTGAATCGCACTCTGTATATCATCCAAACATTTCCAAGAATTATTATTTAGACTATATATTTTGCCCACATTATAGCGTGAATTGTCATCACCCACGGTTCTGGTGATTACCACTACCTTATAATCATCATGAAGCTCATTGTATCCAAAACCATACATGTAAAAGGAATCGGTTCAAGAACTAGGCAATTATTGAGCTTCCTAATTGACGGAATCTAGAGAAACACGTCGTTTTCCTCAATAGCAACGGAACCAACAAACTTAATAGATTCATAGGATATTTTTGGAAGATAATCCACGTCAATTGTCCTAGTAACATGGTCATAAAATAGAGAATTAACATAACAGTCCTTAAGAATGTTTTCAGGTGAATCAAACCTCAACATAAGCCTATGGCAGGCGATGTCATTTGCAGATCTACAGAGATGAATCTTGACAAATTCAGGGCTACAGATTAAACTAAGCCGGGATTTTGAAACACGCTTGAACTTCAAGAGGTGTTTCACCTGAAGCATTAAGAGAATTTTAGTGATGAACTTTTCTGGTAGAACACCGGATTTAAAGTTTGAATCTTTTATTGAAGAAGATGAAAATGGAGCCGGGCAGGTGTGTTTTCTCCTCTTTTGGTGTAGATGGGAGACTTCAGATTCCATTTGTGTAATAGAAATTCAAGAAGACAACAAATATTTGAAAATATTTGTTTATTGTACCATCTCAAAAGATATTTTATAAAATTCTTTTCCCAAAAAATTGTCATTTTGTTTTTGGTACTAGATTTAAACTTGTTCATTAAGTATCACTTGATCAACTTTTTTCCTTTTAAATTTTCCAAAATTGAGCGTGCATTTAAGTTGTTGCTTGAACTTTACGCTCAAAAGAATCTCTTAAATTTCACATTCCAAAAAAACAGTCAAAAAAATATTTATTGTACCATTTTGAAAATATATTTTATAGAATTCCTTTCCCAAAAAATGGTCATTTTCTTTTTGGTAAAGATTTAAATTTATATATAAGTATCACTTGATCAATATTTTTCCTTTTAAATTTGTCAAAAATGAGCCTGCATTTAAGTTATTTCTTGAACTTTACGCTCAAAATAATCTCTTAAATTTCACATTCCAAAAAACAAGTAAAAAAATATTTATTGTACCATTTCAAAAAGGTATTTTATATAATTCTTTTCCCAAAAAATGGTCATTTTCTTCTTGGTAATAGATTTAAAATTGTTCGTTAAGTATCACTTGACCAATTCTTTTCCTTTTAAAATTTCCGAAAACAAGCTTGCATTTAAGTTGTTGCATGAACTTCGTGCTCAAAAGAATCTCTTAAATTTCACATTCCAAAATATTAGTCATAAAAAAGCTAGTGTTGGATTAAGAGGATTCACTCTTATTGAATTATGTAATTGTTTAAATATTTAGATCAGAGATAAAATTATTTTCACTAGAGTTACATTTGGAATCTTCGAATATGAGAATAAGATTAGAAATTGAGAACTTAGTGTATACTATTTATAATTACTGGGCGCGTTAAATTAAATTTATCGTAAAAATCAAAAATAAAGAAGCCTATTACTCACTTATCATATCTTTCTATCTACCTATATATATATATATATATATATATATATATTATATTTTATATTTCAAATAGTTGTGACTTTTCCAAATAGTTGTGACTTTTCCAAATAGTTGTGACTTTTCCAAATAGTTGTGACTTTTCCAAATAGTTGTGACTTTTCCAAATAGTTGTGACTTTTCCAAATAGTTGTGACTTTTCCAAATAGTTGTGACTTTTCCAAATAGTTGTGACTTTTCCAAATAGTTGTGACTTTTCCAAATAGTTGTGACGTTTTCAATAAGTTGTGACTTTTCCAAAGGGTTGTGACTTCTTGGAAAGGCCATAACTTTTCAGGTAAGACACAAAAGACACTTGTTCATACTACCTTTTGTTCACTATAAATAGAGGGGTTTCCTCTCATTTTTCAACCACAATTTTTTTTAATCTTCTACTCTTCTTCTTCTTCTTACATTTTAAAAATTTTCGTGTGATTTATTGTCGTTGAGTGAGTTTGAAGTTTAGCGGAATATACTGTACCAGTATTCTAATGAAGTAAATTGTTCTATTGTAAGATGGTATAGTCCATAACCTCGAGTACTTGAGGAAAATAATTCTGATGATATAATGATTATTTTTTTGCTTAGTATATACAATAGTATGTAATGTTCCAATATATGAAGTTAACATGATGTATTCTAAATTCATTTGCTTTTGTTAACAATTTATGTTGTGATGTAGATATATGCTTCTGAATATAATTTTCAATTATTATCAAACCTCTCAAGAGTTAGAGAATTGTCACGATTTGTTTTTTGATGCTCAAGACAAAAGAATGACTTTATATATCAATGCTACTTATGTGATTTAGATTGTCCGGAAGTTTGCTTCAAAATAGTTATTACTATATAAACATTGCTCTTTTATTAATTTATTGATTTGTTATTTCTTAATATTTAAGTATTTTTGACGAAGAAAAGTTTATATGACTTGTAATAACGCCAGTTGAAGTTTGTATTAGTTTACTTTTTATTGTAGTCTAAATTAGTTTGTTTTTGTTAACAATTTCTCTTGTGATTTAGTTATATGTTTCTGAATATCTTTTTCCAAAATTATTCAACTTCTCAAGAGTTAGAGAATTATCACGATTTATTTTTATGATTTCCAAGACAAGAGAATGACTTTATTTTTCATTGCTACTTATGTGATTTAGATTGTTAGAAAGTTTGCTTCAAAATAGTTATTACTAAATTAACATTACTTTTTTATTTTACTGATTTACTATTTCTTAATATTTCAGTATTTTCAACGAATAAAAGTTCATATGACTTGTAATAACGTCAGTTGAAGTTTGTATTAGTTTAATTTTTATTGTAGTATAAATTCATTTGTTTTTGTTAACAATTTCTCTTGTGATGTACATATATGTTTTTGAATATCTTTTTCCAAAAATTATTAAACTTCTCAAGAGTTAGAGAATTGACACGATTTTTTTTTATGCTCAAGACAAAATAATGAATTTATTTATCAATGCTACTTATCTGATGCTACTTATGTGATTTAGATTGTCAGGAAGTTTGCTTCAATATAGTTGTTACTCTGTAAACATTTCCCTTTTGTTTTACTAATTTAGTATTTCTTAATAATTCAGTATTTTCGATGAAGAAAGTTCATATGACTTCTAATAACGTTTGTTGAAGTCTGTATTAGTTTAATTTTTATTATTTATTTAATAGATAATATTTATGAGATATATATTTTCATTAATGCAAAAATATTATTTTTTTTAAAAAATAACTCACAACTAATGTGAAAATATGTGAATAAATTATGAATCATTTAAAATTTATCACTAACAAAATAAATTTCACATTCAGTAATATGGAATAAACATTTTCATTTTGTCACTACACTAAATTAAAATCTAATAACTATAATAAAATAGTATCATTAATTAAAATTCCTATTTATTTATGTAAGTATTAAATTTATTAGAAATTCATCAATTGCACATTAATTTTTTAGTTGTAACATTATAAATTGTCTTAGTTATTACTAATTATTGCAAATGTTATTCACACTCTTTACACTCTTTAGTTATAATATTATGAATTCTCATAGTTATTACATTAACTTTTGACCAATAATTTTTCATATTATTATACCGCCCCTATATATGTGATAACACGGTGTTGTTATTTTTCTTTGGACGAATCATGCTTGGTTAAATAAATTCAAAATTGTTTACAAGTATATGAACTATATCTTTGTTGGGTGTAAGATAAACAAGTGATTATATATATGATTTCACAAATAGAATATATTATTTAATTTATTTTTTTAGTTTTTTTGGTAAAAAAAAGGAAACCTTTCTTAGTTAACTATGGACAGTCAGATAACTATCTTTGATGTATGTACACAGTCAATCAAAAAGTTAAATATGAGAGCCAACAAAAATAATGTCATCTATTATGTTATAACTTATAAATTAAAAATTAATATACAAAAGTAGTTCTAAAAAATAAAATGTAGTTGTTCTCCACATGTTCATATGACATCTAAACAAATTAAGTGGAATACACGTGCAAAGCACATCTGGTTAGATGACAAGAAAAATACATAACAAATATCGTCTATAAGGTAATATTAGTGAGATACGACTAATTACATGATTGAACCTCATCAAATTGAAATAAATATATACATTATTGCATTTAACTAATAAAAAATTTTTCATTGATCATCTTCATAGGTTCATGTGAATAAGAGATATATATGATGATCCACATTGAACATTCAAATCTGCAATATTATTTTGTTCAAAGCTTATTATTCAAATCTTTACTTAAATTTTTTGAATTGATAATCACGTGCAACGCACGTGTCGAAGAACTAGTATACCTTAAAAGCATGTACTCTCAAATTTTAATGATGAATTACTATAATACCCCTAATTAAAAATATATAATTTTTTATTTATTTATTAAATTAATTATATTTTATTAAAAGTAGACAACTTTACACATTAAAGGGTTGTGACTTTTCTCATGAGTTGTGACTTTTTTGACGGGTTGTGACATTTCTGATGAGTTGAAACTTTTCCAAAAGATTGTGATTTTTTCAAAGGGATGTGACTTTTCAAAAGAGTTGTGCCTTTTCTGATTAGTTGTGACTTGTCCAATGAGCAGTGACTTTTTTGAAGGGTTGTGACTATTCTGATAAGGTACAATTTGTAATATCCCGCCCTAGAAAGAGCTAAAAATAGAAAGAACTAATTTGGACAGAGTCAAATCTAGAATTTTCCAAGTTAAGCATAAGATGTGAGTTTTGGGTTAACTTCAAATGGTCATAACTTTCAGTACATGATGAGTTAGGTGACCCATATGATATCAAATTAAAGGTCTTGGAATCCTCTCTCCAACGCCACCAAGTTTGCTAAATTTCGAGCTCATATAAGGGAGATGTGCCCGTTTGAAAATCAGGTTGTCCAGTTAAAGAAAGTTAACTGAAAATATGAGGAATATTTTGGTCTTTTCCTTACCCTTTCATATTTAAGCATTTTTAGTAAATAATTAGGGGTATAAACTGATTTAGTTCAGTTTTCCCAAACCAATTTATGCCTAGGGTTTTGAGAGGAGTTCAAGAAGAGGAGAAAAGAGAAAAGTCAAGGCGTTCATCAAGTTTTCTTGCGAATCGAAGGTTGTTTCACCAAGGGTTTAATCCCTAAGAGGTATGTCAGTTCTCATAGTGTTGGGTTCGTTCACCCACACGCCAATCATGTTATTTTCAGTGCAATTCCATTCTTGAAATTGAAGGATTTGAGTTCTGGATAAGTTTTCTTGAAGTTTCATTAGTAATTTTGATTGCCGAGGTTTTGATGAGTTCATGAGATAAGTGTTAACATTTAGAGGGTAGTTTTGAGTAGATTATCTAATATTAATGTTGGGTATTCGAATCTAAGTGAGTTGGGAAGCAACCATTCGATTCCAGGCGAATTGGGAGTTAGAAAACAAGAAAGAAAATTCGTCGGGAAGTTCTGGGCTAGGGCTGGCACGCCGCGCCAGCAATGCGCCACAAGAGGTGTTTTGTAGTTTTGATCCTAGGGTGCCATGCCACTCAGTGCACCCCAAACCCCCTTCAGCAGTTCAGGGGCTGGCGCCCCGCGCCACTCAGCGCATGTGCCATTGTCGTCAAGTCCCCTACTCTTTCGTCCTTCTTTTCGTACGAGGTCCCTCGAATCGTACCTATGTTTTCTAATTGATCCCCACACTCTAAATTGCATCTAAACATCGAGAGATAATCTATAACATGAGATCATAACCTTGAATCCATAATTCAAATTCAAGGTAGAGTTAAGATTCAAGTCTTGAGAGTTCTTTCGAGTCTTTTAAGAAGTCTTTTGGAAACATTTTTAAACTTGTTTTAAGAATTGAGCATTTGAGTTTGAGAAAGAGTAGAGTGAAGTTCATTTTCTTTAAAATTATATATGGGAACTAAGTATTCCTAAGAGTAAATGTTTTCACATTTAAGATAAGAGGAATCATCGATTTCCAAAAGAGTTTCATGAACAATTTTGACCACTGTCTCTTTTAAGAGAACTATTTTGAGTAGTAATCTCAAACTAGAGAAAGAGTTATGTTTTTAAACATATGAGCTAGTTATATTTTGGGAGTAGTATTGAGCACCGATATGAGGACGATTTCAGATAACTCAAACTCCTGATAAACCATGTAGCCAACGAGGGTAGAAAAAGTCATACTTTTTAGATGATTCCTTATTGATTTTAAGCATAGACTAGTGGATCCACTTAGTAAGTAGGTCCTATACCCCGGCAAAGTATAGGAAAGTTCTGGCAGCGTGGGCTAGACGATGTATCATCACATTGCTCATAGTGATTGTTTTCGGTTAGAGAATCTCCCACATAGTTATTTGTATTTTGCATACAAACTGAGTTATATTGTATTTTCTAATACATTGAGTTATTGTCTATTGTTTGAAAAGCTTTTCTTTGGAATGCATCTTTAATACTGCTTTATGTTGAAATGGGTTGAGTATCCCTAAGATGAGTTGATACGAGGTAAGTTGTTTCTTTATCTCCAGTTCAAGCTTATGTCTTGTTTAGATTTCCTCTCGCATGTTGTACATTCCATGTGCTGAAGCCATTTAGCCTGCATCTTTTATGACGCAGATACAAGTAAACAGGATCAGCATCCAGCGCTTCATTGATCCAGTTGAGTTCCAAAGTTGTTGGTGAGCCTTCTTGCTTCCAGAGGATCCCTTGTTTACTTCCACTTATTTCATTTTGTTATAGGATGTCGTGGGTCTTGTACCAATGTCCATCTAAGTTATTAGAGGCTTCATAGATAGATAGACATAGTTCATGAGTCTTTTTTTCATTTCAGTAATTGATGTCTGAGACTTGAGTTGCCTCTTTGGCTATTGAATGTTTTATTTCTTAAATATTCTGAGTTTATCTTTGAGACAGTTTTGTAAAGCTTTTATTTGAATTTATTGTATTATGAGTGAGTCTTCTGCTAAGAGTTAAGCCAGGCCAACTGTTCGCTTAGGGCCAGAAATAGTTCTCGAGTGCCAGTCGCGTCCATGGTGTAGGCTCGGGGTGTGACACAATTACCACTTATTCATACTACTATTTTTTAGCTATAAATAGAGAGGTTTCCTCTCACTTTTAAATGGCGTTTTTTTTAGGTTTTCTACTCATATTTTTCTTAAAAAAACCACAATTGATTTTTGTAGCAGTTGTATTAAGTTCGAAATTCAACACAATTTGAGGTACCACATAAGAAAGAGTTGGTGAAGAAGTTGTAGCAATTCATTCATCAATTCACGCTCATATTTTTCTCTTACAATTTTCATCAGATGCATACTTCTATATTATTTATATCATTTAGGAAGATTAATACCCTTTTAATTAACCTACATATTTTATTTATCAAAAAATACTAATTTCCTACGAATAGTCACAAAAATTTCACCCTTCATCCCTTCATGTATCTTAGATCATAAATCGCAATCATTCACTCCTTATAAATTCTTGGAGATCTCTTTTCTGTGACAATTTGAGATCATTTCAAACTTTCAGAAAAGATTCATTCTCAATTTATTAATATGTTTCACCGAAGTTCTTAGCATTGAAATTTAGGTATTGACTTTCTATTGAAAAAGAAAAGAAAAGAATAGAGAAATGTGCAATTAGCTATGAACTTTGCTTCACACAGAAAAGTTCTATATATAGTGCGTAGAGATTTTCATTTTTTTTCTTTGTTTGTTTCTTTAGTTAATTTCTTTTGTGTTTTAATTTGAGAGAGAATTTAATAATCAGTGTTGACATAATGAGTGAACAGTGACGAATACACATATTATGAATTATTTTTAATAAAATTAATAGATCAAGTTGCGGGAGAGACAATTACAATAAACAAATACGAAAAAGACACATGATTGGGGTAAGATATTTCTTCTTTATTTTTTCATTTTTTATTCTTTTATACTCAAACAAAGGAGTTTATTCCTAATTTTGCTAAAACAACGGGCATCGGTGTAGTCCATCGAATTATTAGTGTTGGTGTTAAGTCCACTATTCAAAAAATTGATTTTCACTTTTACTTATAAATGATAATATAACCATGATAATAATTATTTTTTAATAGATGTGTAAGTAAAAATGAATGGAGAAAGTAAAGTGTTGGTGGCAAGAAATTTCAATCAAATGGAATACTAGAGTGAATATAGCATGAACATATATATCTGTCTTCCTTCTTCATTGGCTATAAATTGTTTTATACATTTTTTCTTTTTTATATTTATATTCAGTACGAAGTTTTTTAAGTATGAATTTCCTGTTATTTTGTGTTCATTTTAATCTGAGAAAATGTTATGTCACACGATATACTTCTTGCTAGGTATATAAAAATAGATAATAAAATAGTGATTGATCATAAAATGATCTTAAATCAAATTAAAGATTCTATAAATAATACTCTAAATTTTATTCATCTATTTTATTTTTTTATTGAAAGAGTTTAATGTTTTATATTGTCACTCCCCGAGGCTACCCCTTGACGTAACACGGGACCTAGGATCACGAGTGACCCCAAACTAACCATGTGTCTGGCATATGATAAGCATACTGAAAGGTAACTAAATAAAACACGAACTATGCAAAAGCTAAATCAATAGGTAACTGAAATATTGGGGAAACCCAACTATTCTGAATATATAAACCATACTAAGAGTTTAATAACAACTGAAAGGTGAATTTAACAATTCAAGCTAATTCTACTACTATGTCTAGAAACCCCTCTAACTAAGTTGAGCTGCTGGCACATACCTCCTTCTAGTGGTTCGAATCCCAATGCTCCAAAGCAAAATGGCTTCTATACTCTCCAAACTCGAGGTGACCAAGAGAGTTCCCCAGATGTAGTGACCGGTATACTAAAAGTCTTTCTTATTGATGTGTATGCCTTTTTGGATCCCGGTGCTACTTTATCTTTTGTAACACCCTATGTGGCAATGAGGTTTAATGTTCCTAATTCATTTTAGGTGAACAATCCTTTCAACCTAGAATCATTTAATGCGAGAAGCCTTTCACTTCCATATATACATAAAAGAAATCATGTGGGAAATTCCCTTCCACAATAAATCACATCAACAATTCACAATTAATGGATAGGATTCATTCTCAAAGCCCTTAATATCATAAAACATCATATATGCTTCAATGTCAAAGCAATTCTAATGTATCTTATCAATCATATAAGAATACATCTAAAACCATAATTTCTCCTTTCATGGCAAAAAACTCATTTACATCAATTTCAACTTAGAAACATGGGTACGACATGGGTACATGGGAATTCATCATAAAGGCATTGAATCCACTTAATTCATGCACAATCTATCATGATCCACTCAATTGAATCAACATTCACAAAGACCCACAACTTAGAAGAAAACCTTAACTCAAATTAGGGGAATTCTACTTTTCAATTGGGAGAACTTAGGGGCTCCATGGATGCAAGGATTTCATGGATGAAAAGCTATCATACCTTGCTATCAAAGCCCACAAATGCTTGAGGAATGGAGACTGACCTTGACCCTAGCTTCAACCCTTCTTCTTCTTCAAGTTCTAGAGAGAGAAATATTTCGAGAGGAAGAACTTTGGTTTTCTTTTTGGTTTTTAGAAGAATGACTTGAATAGGTGAGTTTTGGGCTTAAAATCACTTATATAGGGGTCATATGCTTGGGTAAAACGACATAGCTTTGATTTAATTAAAACCGCAAAAGACCCAAAATCCCCTAAGCTTACAGTTGACTGCCCCATTTCACACCAGGCTTCACGAGCCGTGGTGCCAACCGTGATCCTTCACCAGTGGCTTGGCTTACCACACTTAAACTCATCTTCCCCACACATCCATCTCCACAAGCCATCAAGGCCTTCACGAGTCGTCAAGTGGCTCGTGGGAGGAGGCAGTCTTGACTAGCTCACTGCCTAGCCTTAGATGTACATCACAACGACCTGTGGTCCCCACCACGAGCCGTCTTGGTGGTCGTGGGAGGTGAGGCTTCTTTGGATAGCTACTCTGAGCCACCATGGGCAACACCATGCCTCGTGGTGCCCTTCACGATCTGTGTGGGCCTTCGTGAAGGGTGCCCATGCTCAAATCATGGCTTGTGACCTCTCACATATTCTCTTACTTATACTACTAGATTCTGAGGTGTTACACTATTTCCCCCTTGGGAACATTCATCCTCGAATGGAATTTTAGACACCTATTAAAGGAAAAGACTCAAAGCTAGCATCACACCATGCATGTAACTTCATCTGAATGCACACAACCAAGGAGGAACTATCATCTCCAAGCTAAGACATACTATGTCATCATATCATAAAATTTGAATGCAACTTGTCACACCCCGAGCCTACACCCTGGGCGGGACTGACACTCGAGAACCATTGTTGGCCCCAAGCGAACCCTTGGTCTGGCTAGACTCTCAATGGAAGACTTACTCAACATAAAATGTACAGTCAACTTAGAAAAAATGGCAACTCATGTCTTTAAAATCAATCATCGGAAATACCAACACTAAAGAACTAATAACTAACTGTCTATGAAGCCTCTAAATACTAAGAGGAATGTCAGGACAAGAACCCCGATCATCCTAAAAACTGAAATAAACAAAGCAAAAAAATAAAACATAACCAAAGGGATCCTACGGAAAGCAATGAGGCTCACCAACTGACTCTGAGTGCTCAAATGGTTCAACGAGGCTCTGGATGCTGATCCTGATTACCTGTATCTACATCATAAAATGATGCAGACCAAATGACATCAATACATTGAATGTAAAAGCATGCGAGGGGAAACTAAACATGACATAAGCTTGAACTGAATTCTGAAAGAAACAGTTACCTCAGCTTGACTCAATTCATGGATACTTAACTCAATGTATAAATAAACAACAGTAAAGATGCAGTTTATATAAAGCATTTAAACAATAGGTAGAAACTCAATGTATTGAAAAAAAATACAATAACAACTCAATGTAAATATATAATAAGGTAATATACTTTTGTGGGAGTTTCTCTAACCGACAACCATCACTATGAGCTATGTGATGATACATCGTGTCGCCCACGCTGCCAGAACTGTCCTATAACTTGCCGGGATATAGAACGCCTCAACTAAGTGGATCCACTACTCTATGCTAAAAACCATTAAGATATCATCTAAAAAGTATGACCCTTTCTACCCACGATGGCTACATAGTTTATGGAGACTTGAGTTATTATGAACTCGTCCCCATATGCATGCTCAATACTACTCCCAAAATATACTCAACTCATATGTTTAAAAACATAACTCTTTATATGGTTTTGAGATTATTACTCAAAAACTAGCTGAAAAGCTCTCTTGGAAATTGTTGTTTCCTTTCTTGTTTAAATGTGCAAACATTCTAACTCTTGGGAATACTTAGTTCCCGTATAATCTTTTGAAGAAATGAAATTTACTCTTACTCAAATCAATTCTTAAGTCTTTAAAACAAGTTTAGAATGATTGTAAAAGACTTTTGAAAAACTCTAAGAACTCTCTAGACTTGGTTCTTAACTTTTCTTGAATTTGAATTTATGGATTCAAGGTTATGATTCGTGTTTACGGATGATTTCTAGATGTTTACAATTCATTTAGAGTAGTTAGAATCGATAGGAAGTGCTAGTACACTTTAGAAGGACTCAGACGGGCAAAATAATGAAAAATAGGTGAGGGCATACGTCCCGGGCGCATTGTGGGGCGGGGCGCCAGCCCCTGTCTTTCAGAGGCTTCAAAATGGTGCACTGCTTGCCCGCCGCCCCAGCCTCTCTGATGCAGATGGGGCGCGCCGCACCAGCTTCCCCCCAGGTAAATCCTGACGAATCTTTCAACTCGTTTCCTGACCTTAATTCGATCTAATTCGGTTTCTTTTCTCAAATTCTCTTTAGATTCATATACCCAATACATGTACCCAAGAATCTAACTCAAAGCAACTCTAAAAATAGATGCAATAATCTCCAGAACTCATCAATCTCAGCCCAATTCAAGAACGGAAGCATATTCAAGAACACACATCAAGAACATCAAACTTCAAACCTTTTTAGGACGAATTCACGCTGAAATAAACATTTTTGGAACGTGGGTAAACAAGCCCAACGCTATGTGAACTCACATATCTCGTAGGATTGAATCGTTGGCGAAATCCACAGCCAAAACCGCAAGAACTTGATGAATCTTGAACTTTTCTTCTCCTTTATCCTCTTGAGTTCTTTCTCCAAAAACCCTAAAGTGATTTGGTAAATGCATAAACTGAACTAACTCAGCTTAGACCCCAATTAAACTTCTAAAAATGAAATAAATTAATTGGGTATGAAAAAAAGACCATAATACCCTCCAAAAATTGGGTTTTGACTTTTCTTATCTAGACAGACCGACTTCAAATGGGCATATATCCCTCATACGAACTCCGAATTGAGAAAACTCAGTGGAGTTGGAAAAATAATTCAAATATATTTTCTACGGTATCTTGTAGCACGCCTAACTCATCCTGTTCTAGGAGGTATGGTCGTTTGGAGTTGACCCAAAACTCATACTTAGCTTAACTTTGCCAAAATTTCCAAATTTAATTATTTTCAAAAATGGTTTCTTCCTAATTCCAGTTCTTTCAAAAAGCGGGGTGTTACAATATCTCCCCCTTGGGAAAATTCATACTCGAATGAGATTACTCTTAGTAGGCTAAGGGTGTAACATCTAACATCCAGCTCAAACACCCAACAAGCAAAATATAAATACAACAAGCCAACTTAAAACAAATACCAAGAAAAGGATTTGTACCTTAATTTGGAATTTCTCTGGACTCAAAGAGATGTGGGTATCTATTCTTCATGTCCTCCTCAGCTTCCCAAGTAGCTTCCTCAACAAACTGATTTCTCTACAGGACTGTGACTGATTCTACTTATTTGGTCCTCAACTTACGAATCTGGCGATCTAGAATTTGAACAGGAATCTCCTCATAAGATAAGTTATCCTTAATACCAATGTCTTCTGTAGGTATGATAAGTGAAGGATCACCCATACACTTCTTCAACATAGAAATGTGGAATACCGGATGAACCGTTGCTAACTCTAGGGGTAGTTCTAACTTATAAGCTATATTGTCAATCCTCTTGGATATTCTGTAAGGACCAATATATCGAGGACTAAGTTTCCCCTTCTTGCCAAATCTCATAACACCCTTTATGGGTGAAACTTTCAAGTAAACCCAATCATCTACTTCTAACTCTAAGCCTCTTCTCCTAATATTTGCATAGGATTTCTGACGACTCTACGCTGTTTTCAACCTCTCTTGAATAACCTTCACTTTTTCCATAGCCTGATGCACTAAGTCTGGTCTTATCAGCCCTGCTTCACGAACCTCAAACCATCCAATAGGAGATCTGCATCTTATCTCATCAAGAGCTTCATAAGGAGTCATCTAGATGCTAGAATGGTAACTATTATTGTAAGCAAACTCTATGAGAGGTAGGTGATCATCAAAATAGCCCTCGAAATCCATTACACAAGCCCTCAACATATCTTCTAAAGTCTGAATAGTGCGCTCTGCTTGACCATCAGTCTAAGGATGAAAAGTTGTATTCAAATTCACTTTTGAACCCAAACCTTTCTGGAATGACTTCCAAATTGTGCACCTCTATTTGATATAATCGAAACTAGAAATCCATGAAGTCTAACTACCTCTTGAAGATATAATTTAGTCATTCGATCTACAATTACCCAAATGGAGTCATGTTGCTTGCAAGACCGCGGCAAACCTATAATAAATTCCATATTAATCATCTCCCACTTCCGTTCTGGAATCTCTATATTCTGAGCTATACCACCAGGCCTCTGGTGTTCTACTTTAACTTGTTGGCAATTCGGACACTTAGCAACAAATTCTGTAATGCCTTTCTTCATACTACTCCACCAATAAACCTCTCTTAAATCACGATACATCTTTGTGGAACTCGGATGGATAGAATATCTGGAGCTATGAGCTTCCTTCATGATCCTCTCTTACAGTTCATCCACCCCTGGCACACACAACCTACCTTGCCTTAATACACCATCTCCCCCTTGTTCAAAAGCCATTACTTTTTGCTTATGAACATTTGCCTTCAATTCAAGCAAAATAAGATCTTGGTCTTGTTTCTCTTTCACTTGAGTCAATAATGATAATTCATCCCCATTCATCACCACCACTCCTCCTTCATTGGAATCCATTAAACGAACCCCTAATCGTGCAAGTCTATGCACATAATTTGCTAACTCTTTCTTGTCATCCTCAAAATGAGCAGTACTACCATTAGACAATCTACTCAAAACATCAGCAAAAACATTAGCCTTACCTGGGTGATAAAGAATATTCATATCATAATCTTTGAGTAACTCTAACCACCTTGTTTGTCGAAGATTAAGCTCTTTCTGACTAAACACATACTGAAGGCTCTTATGATCGGTGAACACATCTACATGAACACCTTAAAGATAATGAAGCCATATTTTCAAAGCCAAAACTACGGCAACCAAACATGTTCAACATATCATCTCATGAAGTTTATAGGCATGTCATACTCAATGTACAATAACATAAGGAAAATCAATCATGTAAACTCATTTTCTTTCAAAACATAAATTTTTCATGAACATGTTAAAAAGGGAAATCATGGGAATATCTAAAACACACATGACATCACAACAAAAAGCAAACCATGAGGAATTCATTACCTCAAGCTAGAGTAGGAGTAGAAGGAAAATCTTGAGGATATCGGGACATCATAACGGCCTCGGCCTCCCGAGAAGCACCCTCAACTAAATGATTCCTCCACAACACTTTTACGAAAGCAACTTCCTAGTTTCTCAATTTCTAGACTTGCCGGTTTGAAATCTCAACCGAAACTTCTTCATAAGAAATATTCTCCTTAACTCTCAAAACTTATAAGGGAACTATATATGTTGGATCTCCAATACATTTATTTAACATAGAGGCATGGAAAACCGGATGCACCAATGCCAATTCATTAGGCAAATCTAATTCATAAGCAACCTTACCAACGCGTCTCAAACTATGGTATGGGCCTACAAAACGGGATTAAGCTTCCCTTTTTTTACCAAACCTCATTACACTCTTAATGGGAGAAATTTTCAAGTAAACCCAATCATGAATCTCAAACTCAAGATCTCTTCTTCTAACATCGACATATGACTTTTGTCAACTTTGGATTGTTCTCAACCTTTCTCTAACAAGTCGGACTTTCTCTATAGCCTTATGAACTAACTCGGGTCCTATCAAAGCAACTTCATCCACCTTAAACCAACCTATATGAGATCTACGCCTCTTACCATAGAGAGCCTCAAATGGATCCGTACCAGTGATAACTATTATTATAGGCAAACTCAACCAAAGGAATGTGGTCATCCCAATTGACCTTGAAATCAATCACACAAGCTCTCAACATATCCTCTAAATTTTGGATAGAACGCTCCGTTTGCCTATCGATTGGGGGATGAAAGGTCGTGCTAAGCTTAACACGAGTACCTAGACCCTTTTGGAAAGATTTCCAAAACTGAAAAGTGAATTGAGTACCTTGATCGAAGATACTATAAACGCACTCCATGCAACCTTACCATTTCCCTCAAATATAACTTAGCATAATCTTCCGCCAAATAAGAAACTTTGACGGGAATAAAATGGGCCAATTTTATCATTCGGTCTACTATAACCCAAATCAAATCATATTGTCATGGAGTACGAGGAAACCCAACTATGAAGTCCATATTCAAATCTTCCCACTTCCAAGTAGGAATACCAATGTCTTGGGATAAACCTCCCAGTTTCTAATGCTCAACTTTCACTTGTTGGCAATTAGGACACTTAGCCACAAATTCCGCAATATCCTTCTACATCCCGTTCCACCAATAGACCTCCTGCAAATCACGGTACATCTTAGTGGCTTCCAGGTAATTGGAATACCGAGAACTATGGGCTTCTGACAAGATCTGTTTCCTCAAGTCATCAACATTAGGAACACACAAACGACCTTGATATCTAAGTACACCATCTCTCCCTTGGGAGAAAGCCTCTACGAACTTTCTAAGTACCGCTTCTTTCAATTCTACTAAGGTCGGATCAAGACATTGTTTGGCCTTCACATTCCCCACAAAAGACGATTCAGAACCATTGTGAACCACAATACCACCCTTGGTGGAGTCCATTAACCGAACACCTAGTCGGGCTAATCTATGAACATCTCAAACCAAATCTTTTCTATCATCCTCAATATGAGCAACACTACCCATAGATAACCGTCTAAGATAATCCGCTACCACATTCGCCTTACCGGGGTGATAGAGAAAACTCATATCATAATCTTTGAATAACTCAAGCCACCTTGTTTACCGAAGATTTAGATCTTTCTGATTAAACATATATTGCAAACTCTTGTGGTCAATAAAAACATCGACATGAACACCATACTAGTAATGCCTCCAAATCTCTAAGGAAAAAACTATCGCCACTTGTTCAAGATCATGGATAGGATAATTCTTCTCATGGATCTTAAGTTGCCTTGAAGCATAGGCAATAAATTTCCCATTTTGCATAAGCACACATCCTAACCCAATTCTAGAGGCGCCACAATAAACCATAAAACCTTTTTTCCCTTAAGGTAAAGTCAACACCGGAGTGGAAGTACGTCTATCCTTTAATTCATGAAACTTCTTTTCACACGCTTCGGACCATATGAACTTAGCCATTTTTTGAGTCAAAGCTGTCAATGGAGAGGCAATCGTAGAAAACGTCTCAACAAACCTTCTGTAGTAACCAGCTAAACCTAAGAAACTCCTAATATCCGAAGGGTATAGAGGTCTCGGCCAACTCTTGACCATATCCATCTTGTTAGGATCTGCCTCAATACCTTACTTGAAACAATATGACCAAGAAAAGCCACAGACCTTAGCCAAAACTCATATTTGCTAAACTTTGCAAAGAGTTGTTGTTCCTTAAGGATTTGAAACACAATCCTCATGATCAAATGATTGATGTGATCATCCTCACTTCTTGAATAGATCAAAATATTATCAATGAACACAATCACAAACATATCAAGGTATTGTCTAAACACCATATTCATCAAATCCATAAATGCCACCGGAGCATTTGTCAAACCAAGTGACATCATCAAAAACTCATAATGATCATATCGAGTTCTAAAAACTGTTTTCGAAATATCATCATCCTTCACCCTTAATTGGTGATAACTCGACCTAAGGTCAATCTTAGAGAAGTAACTCGCTCCTTGAAGTTGGTCAAATAAATCATCTATCCTTGGAAGAGGATACTTATTCTTAATTGTCACCTTATTTAATTGCCGGTAGTCAATACACATACGAAGTGAGCCATCTTTTTTTTTAACTAACAAAACTGAAGCACCCCATGGGGATATACTTGGTCAAATGAAACTCTTATCCAACAAATCTTTCAATTGTTCCTTTAGCTCCTTTAGTTCTGCCGAAGTCATTCGGTACGAAGGAATAAAGATAGGCTGTGTATCTGGAAGAAGGTCAATACCGAAGTCTTTTCCTCTTTCTGGAGGAATACTGGGTATATCATGTGGGAACACTTTTGAAAACTCATTAACAACGGGGACCGATTCAAGACTAGGGGTTTCATAATCCATATCCCTCACCCTAACTAGATGGTATATGCAACCCTTAGAAATCATCTTTCTAGCTTTAAGAAAAGAGATAAACCGACCTTTCGGCATATAATTTCTCCCTTTCCACTCTAGGACATGATCATTTGGGAACTGAAACTTGACTACACAGGTTCTACAATCAATAAGGGCATAACATGAATGCAACCAATCCATCCCAAAAATAACATCAAAATCTAGCATATCAAGCTCTACCAAGTCAACAAGAGTAACTCTATGGGACAAGCAAACGAGACACTTTCAATAGACCCTCTTAGCCACCACAGAATCACCGGCAGGGATAAAGACAGAAAAAGGATCTAACAACACATTAGGAAGCACATCAAATCACATAGCCACATATGGGGTCACAAAACACAAGGTAGCACCGAGATCAAGTAAAGAATAAATATCAAGTTGGAAAACTTTCAACATACCGGAAACCACATTGGGAGAACCCTTTTGTTAACCTTGAGTTTGAAGTGCATAAAACCTATATTTTAAGAAGCATTCGAACCCGAACCACTTGGACCGGATGAAGGATAGGGTGGATCCTAACGACGATTCTCTCCTTCATTCTTAAAAATTGAAGGACAATTTCTTATATTGTCGTCCATCTTACCACAACCAAAACAAGCATTGGAACTCGCTAGAAACTTACCCTGATGCTTTCTTCCACACTTAGCACAAGTAGGCAATAGAGACCCACTACCATTACCTCCTTGGGGCTTGGGGGTTAGACACCCTCTCATTGTTGAATCTTGGAGGAGCATTAGAGTAACCTTTCCCAGAAAACCTTTGTCGAAACCTTGAACGACCTCGTCCACCGGACCTAGAGTATGAAAAGTTACCATCATCAGTTAATTCCCTCTTTCTCTCCCTAGACCTCCCGTTAAGTTTCTCCTCTTCAATCTGTTGGGCATGGACCATGAGAGGAGAAATATCCATGTCATGGACAAGCATAGCTACACAGAATTCTTTCACAACCAATTCGAACACTCCCGAAACACACTTTCTCATTCTTGATCTATAGTCTGCCATTATAGATGGAGCATACTTGGACATCTGTGTGAACCTCAAAGCATATTCTTTCACACTCATATTCCCTTGTCGCAGTTTAATAAACTCAAGCACTTTTGCCACTCTCATCTCAAGAAGAAAGAACCTATCAAGAAAAGCAGACTTGAACCTCTCCCATTCTATGGGACCTGCATCTTCTGTTCTTTCTTCCTTCCATTGGTTGAACCAAATTTGAGCAACACCCTTAAGTTGATAAACGGTCAATTCCACCTTCTCCACCGGTGTCACTCCAATGAAAGCTAACACCTTGTAAACCTCATCAATGAACTATTGAGGATCTTCCTCAACTTTAGAACCATAGAATTCTGGACCTCCCTATTGGATTAGTACGTCACGACTTAAGCCAACAGTTGAAAAGCAGTCCTAAACTCCACATTAGTCACTTGCTCGGCCAAAGTGTCAACTAGAGCTTTAGGAGAAGCTCTTTGATCAACATCATCTCCCTCATTCCTTCTAGCGTAAGCCATTCGAGTAGTCATATCTTGTAGGCCATCGGGTAAGGATTTGGAGAGAGACCTTATAGAGTTAAACTCTATCGCAAGACTTAGAGTGAAGAACGAAATGAAGTTTCCTTAACATCTTGTAGCCTCTCATTCATAAATATGGTGCGCTTCACACTTATGAACAAGACTCTAGTTGATGTGGTTTTGAGACATCCTAGAACCATTCAAAACCTTGTGCTCTGATACCAAGTTTCTCACGACCCAGGGCTATCCACTAGATGTAACATGGCGTAGAAGACCCCGAGAGGCCTCATTCAAGCCTCTTAGCTTTCATAGTAAAGATAATAGACATAGACATGATTTTTAAAACATTTCAACACAATCAAAGTTTTTCATTTAAAAGTGGAAGTTTAATACACTTGTCTCAAAAACCATCTAATACATTAGATTCTCGGGACACAACCCATACACACATCCCATACAACAATGTTCAAAAACTAAAATAAAAGAACATAAGGAAATAGTGGCCAAATCTTCTAATGCTATGAGGACTTACCAATCTTCAAACTTGCCTCTACTATGGAACCTAGCCACGGGGATAAGAGTCGAGATCGTCGGACCCTACATTTGGATAATAAATGTAGGCAAGAGTTTGTGTTAGTACATGAATGTACTAAATATGATAACTTGCCTAAACAACACAAACAACATAAACATAAACATTAGAAAACATAAGTCATAAAGCATAATCAATGCACATATTAGATTATAATAACATAGGAGGAGTACTTCTAGAAGTAACCTCAACTCATCCTTAGTCAAAACTTAAGTAATCTGCCTATAGTCTTACATATCATTGAAGGCAACTCAAGCAACAATCCAAGCTAATCATTCATCATTAACCTTTTACATACTACTCTTGCTTAATTTTAAAGACATGGGGATTCACCTCTTTGGCTAGTTATAAAGACTTATGGGTACTCGCCTCTTGCCTTGCTACTAAGGATCATGGTTAGTCGCCTCTTATCTTTCTTACTTTGGGATCATGGGTAGTCGCCTCTAGTCCATATACTTAGGATCATGGGTATTTGCCTCTAGTCCAACATTCATGTGACATGGGCACTTGCCTCTTGTCTTTTACATCATAGGAATGTGGGTAGTTGCCTATTGTTCAACTTCAAGGAATAAGGGTAGTCACCTCTTATTCTATTCTGAGGAATGTGGGTAATCGCCCCTCATCCTACTTTAGGTGTCACGACCAGGGGTTACCCCCTAAACGTAATATGGCGTAGTTGACCTCGAAGGGGTGGCATACAAGCCCTTAGCATAATCATACACATAATGTCATAAGAAATAATGCGGAAAATTAAAACTTTTCTAATAGAGGTCAAACTTCAAAATCCATAAATAAATAGTCGTGGAAATACTAGACTTGTCTCGTTAAAACCATCTAACATAGTAGTAAGAAATTAAGGACTTAACCATTTACATCAATGAAAGTCTTAACATAAGAAAGTACTAATAAACTTAGACTGAAATAAACATCTGGTCCTTAAACTAGAAGACTCACCCAAACTTAGGGAATAGTCGACCCAAGCTTTACTTTGAATAAGGAAGAAATGAATCAACGTTCGGGGCCTACACTAATAGTATGAAGAAAATAAAGGGCTTAGCACAAATATATACTAAGTATGGAAACATGCATAAAAACATTTAAATATGCTAAATAGGACATTTTTGTTGAAAGTATGCATTTATCAAGTTTGGAAAGCCAATATGCATTTTCAACACAGAAGACAAGCTATAGTCACAATACGCTCATAACATAGTAATACCAATACCTTAGCAACCCCTAAGAACACTTTTGCAATGTATGGTTGGCAGCCCATAATACAAATCCTACCTAGCATCCCTTTGAAGCCACATATTCATTAACATCATTTCCAAGCTTACCATAATCCATAGTCATAAATGCGGAAAATACATGAACACAAACTAACATAAGGAAAGTCATCTATAACACCTTCCATTAATTATACATATATAAATTCATATTTCACCATACCATAAGGAAACCATTCCATAACCTCCTAATAAGTCTACTTGTGCAATGTAAAAGTGAAGGCCCATACCCCCACTCCTACTAAGTACACCCATTAAGAAGTCATACTATAGTTCCTATCATATTAGTCATCTTATTATTATTATTAGGGACAATTAGCCATAACCGACATAGACCATGTGAGCTACATGGAATCCGGTGTCATATAACCCCACACCGAAGGAAGGCATTCTACTTGACGAAGGTAGAATTAATCATATTTAGCTTCTAAGTGGATCTACTAGCTAAGTCATATGTTTGGCACATAGTTATGGGATAGGGAGATTGTTACTAGAAACCCAACCTATTACATTAGCGTAGGAACTTCCATCTCATGAGTTTTCTATAGATGACCCAACCTATTGGATTAGCGGACGGGCCTTTTTCCTCATTGTCCATATCCACTCGGTACTAAGCATTATTTCCCATTTATACATAACTACCATTCGATTGTATTTACATGTGTGAAGGTATATTTTACCCTCCGTTCAATACAATTCACTAAATAGCTCATAGATTCACTTAAGTGAGAACTACCTTTCATCTTAGAATCATCATTATTAGGTGAGTAACTTTCACCTCATTATTCATAGTGTTTTAATGATAATTAGCCTTTCAATCAACACAACACCATCAACATCAACCTAGACAAATTATACATAAGCATATGTAACGGTAGTGAAAATTAGTCTTCCAACAACACCTCAATTCACACAATAGTCATAGGATTCTGACCTTTCAAATGAGCTCATAAGTTCATCAATAACTATCAACAATCATAACCAATCCTCCACAATTTACCCCTTTCAAGGTCATGAACCAAGCCTCTCAATTACCTCTAGGATATACTATTATCATCATGAATATTACAAGGCTTCATAATCAAATTAACATCACCACAATTCATAGTAGTAATCATCTTGCATCAATACCTTCATTGAAATTCATGAAATTGGGGTCATGGGGTAGTTCATGGGTTCATGGGGAGTCTTACTATAAAATCACCATTAAACGTCAATTCATCCATAATATACATCAAACAACATAATGAAAACGTTTTTAGGAAAAACAAATGGGTAGAATGAAAACCCTAGTTTTGAATCTTAAAAACATTTTTTTCGAAAATTAGAGTAGTAGGGCTTCATGGAGGAAAGTGTTCCATAAATCAAGGTTCCCATACCTTGATTCATGTTTTCCCATGAAATTTGAGTGAAAATTTTGAAGCTTGAACCCTAATCTTGACCTTTTTCTTTGTTCTTCAATGGAGGAACTTCTTAGAGAGAAGAGAGAATTTGGAAAATATTTTGGAGTTATGAGAGTTAAAAAGACTTGTTTAATATTTAAAAGTACTTTAATATACTTAAAACAACTAGATATAACCGTCCCTACCCTTAAACAAATGAATTAGTGATTTACCAAAACACCCCCAATAAGGCCGAACCAATACAACTCGCCCAGGCACGATCCACGAACCTCAAATCACGGTGTGTGGATGGGTCCACAAACTGTCCTGGATGTACGTGGTTTGGTTTAGAGAGGGATCATTTGAGGTCTTGGTGAGGAGACTAAGTCTTAACTCACAAGACCTTTCCACGTAGCGTGATCTGGTCCACGGACCGTACTGCACGTCCGTGGAATGGGGCGGGAACATGGGGTCTTGGGGTACCTTGGAGGAGGCTAAGGCTGGACTCACGACTCCCATCTACCGGGTGTGAGTCAGTCCTCACTTCGTGGTCTTCCCTCTATGGATGGATGCTGCTTTTGGCTTCTTTTAGAGCAGTCTCTTGGCTCTCATCAAGGACCCTTGGAGGGTCCTTGTGGGAGCCATGCCTTGATGTATAGGCTCTAGGACTTTAGTATCAAGCTAGGGAAGTTATGTTACCACTCATATCATGACGTTGACTCACTAAACTCCTAGAACTTCAACATTAACTCACATGCTTATGCCCTAGTTTAACCTAGCATTTTCCGTAGTGTTACATTATCTTCTCCTTATTAACATTCGTCCTCGAATGACACTTTAACATACATTAAGGGGGTTTACGATTCAAGACTAGAAGCCCAACAACATGCCACATTAACAAATGCACAAAACATAAGAGAAATATCACTCCACCTCAAGATAAAATTAATGCAATCTGACGGAGGTAGGAGGTACATCTACAACCCACCATACACACAACATAATCATTAGAATCATCTTAGGAGGAACTACCTTCTCCATGCAACAAGCTCAACATAATCAATCAATAAAGAGCCATTTAGCCATATCATATAAAGTATAGCACATATGTTCATTAATTCACCTCATGAGTCAATTATGCAACTATTATACTAAACTGCAGCCCAACCTGAGGAATACATAAATCATGAAAACTCAATATATGCTCAACATGAATTCCCACAAGAACATGCACACATAAGAAAATCATAAGAAAATTCATAGCCCAATTATTCCAAAACACCAACTCAAGAACTAATTACCTCAAGTAGGGGTAGGAGTAGAAGGAAAAAAAAGAGGATAGCGGTACTTCATATCGGCCTCGGCCCCCCAAGTATCACTCTCAACTAAATGATTCCTCCATAAGACTTTAACAGAAGCTACCTCTTTGTTCCTTAACCTCTTAACTTGCCGGTCTAAAATCTCAACCGGAATTTCTTCATATGAAAGGTTCTCATCAACTCCTAAACCCTTTAAGGGAAGGATGGATACCTGATCACCAATGCACTTTCTGAGCATGGAGACATGGAATACTGGGTGAACCGGAGCCAACTCACTGGGTAAGTCTAATTCATATGCAACCTTTCCCACATGAGTCAAGATTTGGTATGGCCCCACAAATCGGGGGCTAAGTTTCCCCTTCTTGCCAAACCTCATCACACCTTTCATAGGTGAAATTCTTAAATAAACCCAATCACCAATCTCAAATTTGAGATTCCTTCTTCTATTCTCGGCAGAAGACTTTTACCGACTCTAAGCCGTCTTCAACCTCTCTCTAATGAGTCGAACTTTTTCAATGGCGTCATAAACTAGATCGGGACCAATTAGAGCAAACTCACCTACTTCAAAACATCCCACCGAAGATCTAGATCTCCTACCATAAAGTGCTTCAAATGGAGCCATGGCAATGGTTGAGTGGTAACTATTGTTGTAGGAAAATTCAATCAATGGAATATGATCGTCCCAATTCCCCTTGAAATCAATCACACACACCCTCAACAGATCCTCTAAGGTTTGAATGATCCGTTCCGCTTGACCATCCGCCTGTGGGTGGAAAGCGGTATTCAGTTTAACATTGGTACTAAGCCCTCTTTGAAATGCCTTCCAAAAATGTGTGAGTACCCCGATCTGATATGATGGACAACGGAACCCCATGTAACTTCACTATTTCCTCAAGGTATAACTTAGCATAGTCCTCTGCCGAGAAGGAAATCTTGACAGGAAGAAAATGGGCTGATTTCGTCATCCGATCAACAATGAACAAATAGAGTCATGCCGCCTTCGAGTATGAGGCAACCCCACAACGAAATCCATATTCACCTCTTCCCACTTCCAAGTGGGAAGATCTATATCCTTTAATAAACCTCCTGGTTTTTGGTGTTCGGCTTTGACTTGCTGACAGTTTGGACATTTAGCCACAAAGCCCGCTGTATCCTTCTTCATGCCATTCCACCAATAGACCTCTCGCAGATCGCGGTACATCTTGATGGCTCCCGGATGAATAGAATATCGCGAACCATGGGCCTCTTCTAAAATATGATCTCTCAAGCCATCAACATCCAGAACACACAATCTACCTTGGTACCTAAGCACCCTATCTACCCCTTGGGAGAAAGCCTCAACGGACTTGTTGAGAATCGATTCTTTCAACTCCATCAAAATAGGATCAAGATGTTGCTTAAACTTCACATCAACCACAACGGATGATTCAGAACTATGGTGAACCAAAAATCCACCCTTCGAGGAATCTACTAGTTGGACACCTAAACGGGCCAACCTATGCACATCGTGAACTAGCTCTTTCTTCTCATCTTCCACATGAGCCACACTACCCATAGTCATTCGACTTAAGGCATCGAAAACTACATTAGCTTTGCCGGGGTGGTAAAGGACACTCATATCATAATCTTTTAAAATTTCCAACCACTTTATATGTCAGAGATTTAAGTCTCTCTGACTAAACACATATTGGAGACTCTTGTGGTTAGTGAACACATCAACATGGACCCCATATAAGTAGTGCCTCCAAATTTTCAAGGCAAAAACTACCGCCGCCAATTCTAGATCATTAGCCGGATAATTCTTTTCATGTACTTTGAGTTGCCTTGAAGCATAGGCAATCACCTTGCTATGTTGCATAAGGACACATCCCAAACCCACCCGAGAAGCATCACAATAAACTACAAACCAATCATAACCCTCTGGTAAGGTCAACACCGGAGCGGTGGTGAGTCTATCCTTTAACTCCTGGAAACTCTTCTCACAAACCTCCGACCACTCAAATTTGGATTTCTTTTGAGTCAAGGTTGTTAACGGAGAAGCAATAGATGAGAAACCTTCAACAAATCTTATATAATACCCGGCCAAGCCCAAAAAACTTCGTATATCAGTGGGACTCAGAGGTCTAGGCCAATTCTTAACCGCATTAGTCTTCTTGGGACCAACCTCTATACCTATGCTTGACACTATATGATCGAGGAACGCAACCGACCTCAGCCAAAACTCGCACTTGCTAAAAATAGCATACAATTGTTGGTCTTTAAGGACTTGCAAAACTATCCTCAAATGCTCCATGGTATCACCCTCACTTTTAGAATAGATCAAAATATCGTCAATAAAGACGATCACAAATGAATCAAGGTATTGTCTAAACACCCCATTCATAAGATCCATAAAAGTCGTCGGGGCATTGGTTACACCAAAAGACACCACTAAGAATTCAAAGTGACCATACCTAGTTCGAAAGGCTGTTTTAGGAATATCAGCATCTCTCACCCTTAGTTGGTGATAGCCCGAACGAAAGTCAATCTTCGAAAAATAACTCGCCCCTTGGAGTTGGTCAAATAAATCATCAATTCTGGGGAGCGGGTATTTATTCTTTACAGTGACCCTGTTCAGCTGGTGATAATCAATGCACATCCTAAGGGACCCATCCTTATTTTTCACAAATAATATCGGTGCACCCCATGGAGATATGTTTGGTTGAATAAAACCTTTATCCAGTAAATCCTTGAGTTGAGCTTTTAACTCTTTCAATTCAGTCGGGCCATCCGGTAAGGAGGAATAGATATGGGTTTTGTACTTGGTATAAGATCAATGCCGAGGTCTATTTCCCGCTCTGGAGGAATACCGGCAAGTCCTCAGGAAAAACCTCAGGAAACTCCCTCATTATGGGAACCGACTCTAAATGAGGAGTCTCGGACTCAACGCCCTTAACCCTTACTATATGGTAGATACAACCCTTAGAAATCATTTTACAAGCCTTTAGACACGAAATAAATCGACCTCTAGGAATTGAATTTCCCCCCTTCCATTCAAAAACAGGCTCATCAGGAAACTGAAATCTTACTACCCGAGTTCTACAATCAATGGAGGCGAAACAAGCATGCAACCAATCCATCCCCAAGATGACATCAAAGTCCAACATATCTAAATCTACCAAATCGACACAAGTGACTTTATGAGGTAAAGAAACAGGACAATTTCTATAGACTCTTCTTGCAACAACTAAGTCACCAACTGGGGTGGACACTGGAAAGGGTTCTATAAGAGTTTCGGGGAGTACATCAAATTTCATGGCTACCAAAGGTGAAACAAAAGATAAAGTAGCACCAGGGTCTAACAATGCATAAATATCAATGGAAAATACTTGCAACATACCGGTGAGAACATTTGGGGATCCATCTTGATCACTGCGGGACTGGAGAGCATAGAAGTTGCTCTTCTTCGGAGCATCCGAATTAGAACCACTTGGAGGGGCTTGATTACCCTCTCTTCCCTTAGCCCAATGGGTTGGGCAGCCTTTCAATTGGTGTCCACCCTTTCCGCATCCATAGCACACACCCATATCGACAAGACATTTACCTTCGTGCTTCTTACCACATTTTACACATGTAGGCCTCTCTACATAAGAACCACCTCCGCTACCACCCCGTGGCTTAGGAGTGGACACCCTTTCTTTGTTGACATTAGAAGTGTTAGTGGTACCTTGATTAGAAAACCTCTTCTTAAACTTTGGTTTGCCTTGAACCTCAAATCTGCCCTTAGACGAATTGTTATCATCTACTTTTGTCCTCTTCATTTCTCTACCAGCCTGCCTGAGCTTTTCTTCCTCAATTTGTTCGGCATGAACCACAAGGCGTGAAATGTTCATTCTAGGAATGAGAATTGCCGAATGACACTCGTTTACCGCCAAGGGAGATATCCCCATAACATATTTATTCATCTTGGCCCTTGAGTCTGTCACTAAGGTTGGAGCACACTTAGAGAGATGGGTGAACTTCAGGCCTTATTCTTTCACACGCATCCCTCCTTGGCGAAGATTGATGAATTCCTTAAGTTTTCTCTCCCTTAATTCTAACGGGAAAAACCTATCAAGGAAGGTCGACATGAAAGCTTCTCAATCAATCGAACCTTGCCTCACAGTTGTCTCCCTCTTCCACTGTTCATACCAAACTTGAGCTACGTCCTTCAACTGGTAGGTGGCCAATTCCGCCTTCTCACGATTAGTCACTCCCATAGCTACAACCACCTTTAACACTTCGTCTAGAAAGACTTGTGGATCCTCATCCACTTTGGAGCCATAGAAGGTAGGGGGATTCATTTTGGTGAAATCCCTCTTCCTGGAAGCGGTTGTGCTAGCATTCGGATTCAGTTTAACTCTTGCATCCCTAGTGACTTGGGCCGTCAAAGCCTGAGTCAAAGTCTGGAGAGCCGTCCTTATCTCCACATTGGTCATAGCTCCCGCTTCATCAGGCACTTGAGGATTCAAAGGAGCTTAGGGAGGATTCCCCTCATTGACATTCTCCTCTTGCCCTCTTCTTGTATTCATTTCCTATAATCGCAAGAAAATGATTAGAAAGGAGGTCATAGGGATAGAATTTTCAAACACGAATAAAGAGTGATAAAAGAAGGGAAATTTCCTAAGCATCCTATAGCCTCTCACTTATAACTGTGGGCTTCACACCCATGGACAAGACACTATTAGACGTGTTTTCATGAGACATCAATCCTAAATATTGTTCCCAAAACCTTATGCTCTGATACCAAGTTTGTCACGACCAGGGGTTACCCAATAGACGTAACATGGCGTAGTTGACCCCGAAGGGGTCGCATACAAGCCCTTAGCATAATCATACACATAATGTCATAAGAAATAATGCAGAAAATTAAAACTTTTCTAATAGAGGTCAAACTTCAAAATCCATAAATAAATAGTCGTGGAAATATTAGACTTATCTCGTTAAAACCATCTAACATAGTAGTACGAACTTAGGGACTTAACCCTTTACATCAATGAAAGTCTTAACATAAGAAAGTACTACTAAAGTAAGACTGAAATAAACATCTGGTCCTCAAACTGGAGGACTGACCAAAACGTAGGAAATAGTCGACCCAAGCTTTACTTTGAAGAAGGAAGAAATGAATCAACGTCTGGGGCTTACACTCATAGTATGAAGAAAATAAGGGGTTAGCACAAATATGTATTAAGTATGGAAACATTCATAAAACATTTAAATATGCTAAATAGGACATTTTTCTTGAAAGTATGCATTTATCAAGTTTGGAAAGCCAATATGCATTTTCAACACAGAAGACAAGCTATAGTCACAATACGCTCATAACATAGTAATACTAATACCTTAGCAACCCCTAAGAACACTTTTGCAATGTATGGTTGGCATCCCATAATAAAAACCCTACTAAGAATCCCTTTGAAGCCACATATTCATTAACATCATTTCCAAGCTTACCATAATCCATAGTCATAAATGCGGAAAATACATGAACACAAACTAACATAAGGAAAGTCATCTATAACACCTTCCATTAATTATACATATATAAATTCATATTTCACCATACCATAAGGAAACCATTCCATAACCTCCTAATAAGTCTACTTGTGCAATGTAAAAGTGAAGGCCCATACCCCCACTCCTACTAAGTACACCCATTAAGAAGTCATACTATAGTTCCTATCATATTAGTCATCTTATTATTATTATTAGGGAAAATTAGCCATAACCAACATAGACCATGTGAGCTACATGGAATCCGGTGTCATATAACCCCACACCGAAGGAAGGCATTCTACTTGACGAGGGTAGAATTAATCATAATTAGCTACTAAGTGGATCCACTAACTAAGTCCTATGTTTGGCACATAGTTATGGGATAGGGAGATTGTTACTAGAAACCCAACCTATTGCATTAGCGGAGGAGCTTTCATCTCATGAGTTTTTTATAGATGACCCAACCTATTGCATTAGCGGAGGGGACTTTTACCTCATTTACCATATCCACTCGGTACTAAGCATTATTTCCCATTTATACATAACTAGCATTGGATTGTATTTACATGTGTGAAGGTATATTTTACCCTCCGTTCAATACAATTCACTAAATAGCTCATATATTCACTTAAGTGAGAACTACCCTTCATCTTAGAATCATCATTATTAGGTGAGTAACTTTCACCTCATTATTCATAGTGTTTTAATGATAATTAGCCTTTCAATCAACACAACACCATCAACATCAACATAGACAAATTATACATAAACATATGTAAGGGTAGTGGAAATTAGTCTTCCAACAACACCTCAATTCACACAATAGTCATAGGATTCTGACCTTTCAAATGAGTTCATAAGTTCATCAATAACTATCAACAATCATAACCTATCCTTCACAATTTACCCCTTTCAAGGTCATGAACCAAGCCTCTCAATTACCTTTAGGATATACTATTATCAACAGGAATAATACAAGGTTTCATAATCAAATTAACATCACCACAATTCACAGTAGTAATCATCTTGCATCAATACCTTCATTGAAATTCATGAAATTGGGGTCATGGGGTAGTTCATGGGTTCATGGGGAGTTTTACTATAAAATCACCATTAAAACGTCAAATCATCCATAATATACATTAAACAACATAATGAAATCATTTTTAGGAATAACCCATGGTTAGAATGAAAACCCTAATTTTGAATCTTAAACCCATTTTTTTCAAAAATTAGAGTAAAAGGGCTTTATGGAGGGAAAATTTCCATAAATGAAGGTTCCCATACCTTGATTGATGTTTTCCCACTAAATTTGAATGAAAATCTTGAAGCTTGAACCCTAATCTTGACCTTCTTCTTTGTTCTTCAATAGAGGAACTTCTTAGAGAGAGAAGAGAGAATTTGGAAAATATTTTGGAGTTATGTGAGTTAAAAGACTTGTTTAATACTTAAAAATACTTAAATCAACTAAATATAACCGTCCCTACCCTTAAACAAATGAATTAGTAATTTACCAAAACACCCCCAATAAGGCCAAACCAAGACAGCTCAGCCAGGCACGATCCACGAACCTCAAACCACAGAGCATGGATAGGTCCACAGACCATCCTGGCTGTCCGTGGTTTGGTTAAGAGAGGGGTCATTCGAGGTCTTGGTGAGGAGACTAAGTCTCAACTCACGAGACCTTTCCACGGAGCGTGAGCTAATCCACGGACCGTACTGCACGTCCGTGGAATGGGGCTGGGGAACATGGGGTCCTGGGGGACCTTGGAGGAGGCTAATGCTGGACTCACGACTCCCATCTACGGGGCGTGAGTCAGTGCATGCCTCGTGGTCCTCCCTCCATGAATAGCTGCTGCTTTTAGAGCAGTCTCTTGGCTCTCATCAAGGACCCTTAGCCGGTCCTTGTGGGAGCCATGCCTTGACGTATAGGCTCTAGGACTTTAGTATCAACATAGGGAAGTTATTTTACGACTCATATCATGACGTTGACTCACTAAACTACTAGAACTTCAACATTAAATCACATGCTTTGGACCTAGTTTAACCTAGCAATTTTTGGAGTGTTACATTAGGGAATATGGGTAATCTCCCCTTATCCTTCTCATATGGAGGTCAAGGGTAATCACCTCTCTGCTACATCATATTTATAGCCTCTTTAACTTAGATTCATTTTAGGTGAACAATCCTTTCAACCTAGAATCATTCAATGAAAAGCCTTTCACGTCCATACATACATAAAATAAATCATGTGGGAAATTCCCTTCCACAATCAATCACATCAACATTTCACAATTAATGCATAGGCTTCACTCTCAAAGCCCTTAATATCATTAAACATCATATATGCTTCAATCTCAAAGAAATTCTAATGTATCTTATGAATCCTATAAGAATACATCTAAACCCATAATTTCTCCTTTCATGGCATAAAACCCATTTACATCATTTCAACTTAGAAACACGGGTTGGGCGAGGGTATATGGGAATTCATCATAAAAGAATTGAATCCACTAAATTTATGCATAATCAATCATGATTCACTCAATTGAATCAACATTCACAAAGACCCACAACTTAGACGAAAACCCTAACTCAAATTGGGGGAATTCTACTTTTAAATTGGGATAACTTAAAGGCTCCATGGATGCAAGGATTCCATGGATGAAAAACTATTATACATTGCTATCAAAGCCCACAAATTCTTGAGGAATGGAGACTTGACCCTGACCCTAGCTTTAACCCTTCTTCTTCTTCTTCTTCTTCAAGATCTAGAGAGAAACATATTTGGAGACGAAGAACTTTGGTTTCTTTTTGTTTTTTTGAAGAATGACTTTAATGGGTAAGTTTTGGGATTAAAATCACTGATATAGGGGTCCTAGGCTTGGGTAAAACGACATAGCTTTAATTTAATTAAAACCGTAAAATACCCAAAATCCCCTAAATATATAGTTGACTGCCCCACTTCACGCCAGGCTTCACGAGACGTGGTGGCTATCATGAGTCGTGGTGCCAGACGTGGTCCTTGACCATTGTCTTGGCTTACCACACTTAAAATCATTTTCCCCACACACCCATCTCCACGAGCCTTCAAGTGGCTTTGTGGGAGGAGGCAGTCTTGACTAGCTCATTGCCTAGCCTTACACGGACATCACCACCACCCGTGGTCCCCACCACGAGCTTTCTTGGTGGTTGTGGGAGGTTAAGCTTCCTTGGAAATATATGGTGAGCCACACCGAGCAACACCACACCTCGTGGTGCCCTTCACGGTCCGTATAGGCCTTCGTGTAGGGTTCCCATGCTCGAATCATGGTTTGTGACCTCTCACATGGTCTCTTACTTCGACTACTAGAATCCAAGGTGTTACACCCATACTCTTTCAAAACCCACACATCAGCCTAAAATTCTTTGATAATTACAAAAACACAGAAATATCATTTCCCAAAACTCACAGCGTCCAACCAAAATGCACTTCTCCTTAGTAGGGTTTCTTCACTTTTCCCCATGTCCCATTAGCCAAATAAACATAATTGATATGCCAACAAGAATGATGATAAATACTATTAGCCCAATGATGTTTCCCTTTCACAAACACACCCGACTTAATCCCTAGCACCCCACTTGTCACATCCAGAGGCTATCCCCTAGACTTAACATGGGACCTAGGGTCACAAGTAACCCCGAGTTAACCCTGAATCTGGCATATCACAAGAATACTAAAATAACTCTAAACAAGCGGAAGCATAACTAAATAATTATTATAATCTAAAGGAATTCAACTGAGAATATTTGAAAGAAATAACTGGGTTCAAAGTAGAACAACCTGAATCAAATGAGTTTGACTCTATGTCTGAAAGCCTTTAATACTGATGAGCTGCTGGGACAAGTTCCCAGCTAACTCTAATATGCTGAAAGTAACAACGAACTAACTAAACCAAAAGGCAGAAACAAATATCCTCGGATGATAAGGACTCACCCATGAGTATCGTTGATGTTACATCGGTATGAGATAACCATGTGGTTCCTTAGAACCTGAGTGCAACACCCGGATCCAAGGAGATGAGAAATTTTAGTTTTTCACAGGTCTGGTGCCAGCACAGATGACACCACCCACAGTCCGTAGGGGGAAAATGGTCTGTAGGTGGTGGCATGGTTAGTGAGTTTAATTTTTTTTTAAAATGTCAAGTCCCAATACTTTTATACGGTTAACCAGGATGGTCCATCATTCAATGCACGAGCCATAGGTAGGTATCGTAGGTTAGTCCCAAACTTAGAGGAACTTTAGAATCGAAAGATGGGACCTACGGTTGTGGTCCACCGTTCGTCGATGGACCCACGGTTCGTAAGTGGGGTCAATTAGTTGGGGTCTAAGATTTAGTAGTCTCTGATCCCACCCATGGCATCCCAGTATGATTCGTGGTTGGACCTATGGGTCGTAGGTCTGGCGGTTGGTGAGGGTCGGCAATTTTTTAAAGGTCTTTTGGGTTTTTTCCTAATAGTTTTCACTCAATACTATGCCGTTTTACTCAGTCTAAGCCTAATAATCTATTCAGAATCTTCCCAAAACCCTCATGCTAAAAAAATCACCCAACTTAGAGCGAAAAGAAGAGGAAAAATCACCTAACTTGGCATATCATTTATGTTTATTTGGCTGATGAAACATGGGGAAAAGTGAAGCAACCCTACAATGGAGAAGGGCATTTTGGTTGGACGTTGTGAGTTTTGGGAAATGATATTTTTGTGTTTTTGTAATTATCAAAGAATTTTGAGGTTGATGGGTAGGTTTTGAAAGAGTATGGGTGTAACACCTCAGAATCTAGTAGTCGAAGTAAGAGACTATGTGAGAGGTATTAAACCATGATTCAAGCATGGGAACCCTTCACGAAGACCCATACGGACCGTGAAGGGCATCTCGAGGTGTGGTTTTTCTCGTGGTGGCTCACCGTACCTATCCAAGGAAGCTTCACCTCCCACAACCACCAAGATGGCTTGTAGTAGGGACGATGGGTCGTGGTAATGTCCGTGTAAGGCTAGGCAGTGAGCAAGTCAAGACTTCCTCTTCAACTACTAGAGAGGGTTCATTCGAGGTCTTGGTGAGGAGAGTAAGTCTCAATTCACGAGACCTTTCCACGGAGCGTGAGCTGGTCCACGGACCGTACAGCACGTCCGTGGAATGGGGCTAGAACATGGGGTCTTGGGGGACCTTAGAGGAGGCAAAGGCTAGAATCACGACTCCCATCTACGAGGAGTGAGTCAGTCCACGCCTCGTGGTCCTCCCTCCGTGAATGGCTGCTATTTTTGGCTGCTTTTAGAGCAGCCTTTTGGCTCTCATCAAGGACCCTTGGCGATTCCTTATGGGAGCCATGCCTTGACGTATAGGCTCTAGGACTTTAGTATCAAGCTAGGGAAGCTATTTTACGACTCATATCATGACGTTGACTCACTAAACTCCTAGAACTTCAACATTAAGACACATGCTTAGGCCCTAGTTTAACCTAGCATTTTCCGGAGTGTTACATTAGGGAATATGGGTAATCTCCCATTATCCTTCTCATATGGAGGTCAAGGGTAATCACCTCTTTGCTACATCAAATTTATAGCCTCTTTAACTTAGATTCAGTTTCGGTGAACAATCCTTTTAACCTAGAATCATTCAATGTGAGGAAGCCTTTCACTTCTATACATATATAAAAGAACTCATTTGGGAAATTCCCTTCCATAATCAATCAAATTAACAATGCACAATTAATGCATAGGCTTCACTCTTAAATCCCTTAATATCATAAAACATCATATATGCTTCAATCTCAAAGCAATTCTAATGTATCTTATCAATCCTATAAGACTACATCTAAACCCATAATTTCTCCTTTCATGGCATGAAACCCATTTACATCAATTTCAACTTAGAAACATGGGTTGGGCATGGGTACATGGGAATTCATCATAAAAGAATTGAATCCACTAAATTGATGCATAATCAATCATGATTCACTCAATTTAATCAACATTCACAAAGACTCACAACTAATTGACCCCACTAACTCAAATTGAGGGAATTCTACTTTTAAATTGTGATAACTTACAGGCTCCATTGATGCAAGGATTCCATGGATGAAAAACTATTATACCTTGCTATCAAAGCCCACAAATGCTTGAGGAATGGAGACTTGACCTTCACCCTAGCTTTAACCCTTCTTCTTCTTCTTCAAGTTCTAGAGAGAAAAATATTTGGAGAGGAAGAACTTTGGTTTTATTTTTGTTTTATTGAAGAATGACTTTAATGGGTGAGTTTTGGGGTTAAAATCACAGATATAGGGGTCCTAGGCTTGGGTAAAACGACATAGCTTTGATTTAATTAAAACCGTAAAATACCCAAAATCCCCTAAACTTACAGTTGACTGCCCCACTTAATGCCACGCTTCACGAGCCATGGTGGCTCTCACGAGTCGTGGTGCCAGACGTGGTCCTTGACCAGTGGTTTGGCTTACCACACTTAAAATCATTTTCCCCACACACCCACCTCCACGAGCCGTCAACTGGCTTGTGGGAGGAGGCAGTCTTGACTAGCTCACTGCCTAGCCGTATACGGACATCACCACGACCCGTGGTCCCCACCACAATCTGACTTGGTAGTTGTGGGAAGTGAAGCTTCCTTGGATAACTACGGTGAGCCACCACGAGCAACACCACACCTCATGGTGCCCTTCACGGTCCGTATGGCCCTTCGTGAAGGGTTCCCATGCTCGAATCATGGTTTGTGACCTCTCACTTGGTCTCTTACTTCAACTACTAGATTCCGAGGTGTTACACCCATACTCTTTCAAAACCCACACATCAGCCTAAAATTCTTTGATAATTACAAAAACACAAAAATATCATTTCCCAAAACTCACAACATCTAACCAAAATGCCTTTCTCCATAGTAGGGTTGCTTCACTTTTCCCCACGTCCCAACAGTCAAATAAACATAAATGATATGCCAACAAGAATGACGATAAATACTATTAGCCCAATGATGTTTCCCATTCACAAACACACTCGACTTATCCCTAGCACCCCACTTGTCACACCCCAAGGCTAACCCCTAGACTTTACATAGGACCTAGGGTCACAAGTAACCCCATGCTAACCCTGAATCTGGCATATCAGAAGCATACTAAAATAATTCTAAACAATCAGAACCATAACTAAATAATTAATATAATCTAAAGGAATTCGACTGAGAATATTTGAAAGAAATAACTGAGATCAAAGAAGAACAACTCGAATCAAATGAGTTTGACTCTATGTCTGAAAGCCTTTAATATTGATGAGCTGCTGGGACAAGTCCCCAGCTAATTCTAAAATGTTGAAACTAACAACGAACTAACTAACCCAAAAGGCAGAAACAAACATCATCGGATTCTAAGGACTCACCCCTGAGTATCGTTGATGTTACACCGGTATGAGATAACCATGTGGCTCCTCAGAACCTAAGTGTAACACCTCGGATCCAAGGAGATGAGAAATTTTAGTTTTTCATAGGTCTGGTGCTAGCACAGACGACACCACCCACGATCCGTAGGGGGGAAGATGGTCTGTAGGTGGTGGCGTGGTTAGTGAGTTTAATTTTTTTTTAAAATGTCAAGTCCCAATACTTTTATACGGTTCACCAGGATGGTCCATCATTCAATGCACGAGCCATAGGTAGGTATCGTAGGATAGTCCCAAACTTAGAGGCATTTTAGAATCGTAAGATGGGACCTACGGTCCGGGTCCACAGTCTGTCGATGGACCCATGGTTCGTAAGTGGAGTCACATAGTTGGGGTCCAAGATTTAGTAGTCTGTAATCCCACCCACGGCATACCAGTACGATTCGTGGTTGGACCTATAGGTCGTAGGTCTAGCTGTTGGTGAGGGTCGGCAGTTTTTTAAAGGGCTTTTGGGTCTTTTCCTAATAGTTTTCACTCAATACTACATCGTTTTATTCGGTCTAAGCCTAATAATCTAGTCAGAACCTTCCCAAAACCCTCATGCTAAAAAAATCACCCCAGTTAGAGCAAAAAGAAGAGGAAAAGTCAACCACTTCTCCCAAGAACAAGCAGGAGTATTCTTCGAGGTTCAGCCCCGTAATCCAAAATATTTTTCCGTAGATTTCATCACCGGGTATGTGGGATTGCACTAGTCGGTTTCTGTCACCAATTAGGTCCCTAGAATTTAGTTAGTATCTTCTATTTTCATGAACTCTTCAAACTTAGGGTTTCGAGATTCTCAAGGTGTATTGCAAATTCGTTTATTATTGTTTTCTTGATCTAAATATCGTATTTCTTGATAAAATAGTATAATTTCTTTGCATACAATTCAGAACCCTAGCTTGTGTAGATTTATCCTAGTCCATGAATTTTACTTGCTAGGCCATTCAGATAGAAAATCATGCTTCAGATTTCGAATGTCATGTTCTCAATATACAAATGTTGCATTCTTAGTTACAATGTCAGTATTTTGAGTTATTCAATATTTAGTGCATTTTAGCTTCATGAATATTTAGTTAGGAGTAGACTTAGCATCGAGTTGGACTAGGGTTCAGCGTACCCTCAAAGTCCTAGAACTACGTGCCCACGTATGTTTATAAGTCCCATCAGTTGGGCATCAATTTTAGTGATCTCGCCACACTCATGCCTCTATACCCTTGGCAAGGTATATTGGGTCCTCTCGATGGGGAGTATACATTGGAATCCATGCTTAGCTCACGTGGTTTATGTCGGTTAATGGTAGCTCCCACAGTCAGACTTTTAGTGCATTGACCAGGTTTTCAGTATATACTTCAGTATTCAGTTAAGCATGTTATCTTCATGATTAGTACTTGGTCATTGGATTCAGTTTAGTTTTCAGTCATACTTCAGTACATATCTATATCCTTGTTCATATTATATCTTTACTCGATTATGCATTATTCATCATATATACTTTGTTCAGCTTAGCATATCTATATCATGCATGCTCAGTACATTCCAAGTACTGACGCATTCTTTGCGCTACATTATTTTATGATGTAGGTTCAGCCACTCAGCATCCAAATCACGCTTAGATCGATTCTCGGTCTGCATTAAGCAGCTTTAGTGGTGAGTCCTCATACTTTGAGGATAATAGACATGATTTAAATTTTAGTCTTTACTTTGAGATTTCGATTTCGTTAGAGTTAGTTGGGGCCATGTCCTACTAACTCAACTCAGTTCGAGGTTTTCAGACATTGTAGTAGATTCAACTCGAGTTGTTAAGTAGTTGTTCCACTCATCACTAAACTTTTTTTATGTTTTACATATTAAGACTAGTTGGGTTTTCCCTTTTTTTTTATATCCATTATTTCTAACTTCCGCATAGTATGTGAATCACTTAGTTATATTTTCAGTATGCTTGATATATGCCAGACTCCTGGTTATATTTGGGTTATTCGTGATCTTAGGTCCCGTGTTACGTCTAGGGGGTAGCCTCGGGGAGTGACACACTTGGTAACTGAGCATTAGGTTCAACAGTCCTAGGATGTCTGAAAGTTGCACTATGTAGAGTCTCTTTCATGATTGTGAAGCACGCCATACCTATGAGAGAGAGGCTACAAATTATTTTAAGAAAAACCTCACTTCTTTTTTATTCCTATCATGCGTGAAATTGTGATTCAACTAATCCCTTCTAATTTGTCGTTACGCATTTCAGATCATGCCTCCTCACAGAGCTAACACACACAATGCTAACGCAGTTTCTCCAGTCCCAAACCATGAGGTTACGCATGCAGAGTTTCAAAATGCAATCCAACTTTTGGCTCAGACTGTAGCCAATCAGAACAATCAGTAGTCCCCATTTCCTACAAACACAAATGACGGATCAGCTGCAGCTAGGGTTTGAGACTTTGTTCGGATGAAACCGTCTGAGTTTCTAAGGTCGCAGATTAGTGAGGACTCACAAAACTTCATTGATGAGGTAAATAAGATCCTAGAGGTAAATCAAGTGACTGGGAATGATAAGGTGGAGCTGGCATCCTACCACCTTAAGGATGTGGCTCATATTTGGCTCACTCCGTGGAAAGACAACAGGGGTGCGGATGCAGCTCCTCTGACTTGGGATTGTTTTACCGGAGCTTTTCTAGATAGGTTCTTCCGAAGAGAGTTGAGAGAGGCTAAGGCACATGAATCCATGAACTTGAAGTAGGGTTCACTTTTGGTCCAAGATTATGGGCTGAAGTTCACTCAGCTCTCTAGGTATGCTCCACACATTATTGCCGATTCGAGGGAACAAATGAGCAAGTTCTTGTTTTGAGTATCTGATTTGGTGGAGACCAAGTGCAGGAATGCTATGATATTAGGGGATATGGATATCTCCAGATTAATGACTCATGCTCAACAATTTGAGAGAGCTAAGCTTAGGGAAATAGCTAATGGATCTTACCACACTTTGGGCAAGATTAAAAAGTCTGGTTACCAGAAGCATTGCCCTGAGACTTAGAACCTAATGCCCTCCCTTGCTGATCCTATCAAATCCTGGGGGACAGAGCGCTAGTTGATGAAGGCGTTGGTACTGTAGACCTCCAGTGAAACTATGAGAAATTTCCACCGGTCGACCTCTATTGAGAATATTCATAGTTGCCCGTTCTAGCCTTTTTATTATCCTTAGTCATTTCCTTGAGCATATATCCCTCAATCTGCTGAGCATGGGTCATTAGTCTATCCATATCCTCTAATAACATAACATTCCTACACTCAATCTTCACTAGATCGGATACTCCAAACAAAAACTTGCCCATTTGTGCTCTCAGATCGACCACAATATATGGAGCATACCTGGAGAGCTGAGTGAACTTTAGCCTGTATTCCTGGAAAGACATCGACCCTTGCCTCAAGTTCATAATTTCCTGGACCCTAGCCTCCCTCTACTCCCCTCCAAAGAACCTGTGCAGAAAAGCTCTAGTAAATAGTCCCATGTTACAGGAGATGCATTTACACCCGTGTTGTCAACACTATCACTACCAGTCACTTGCATTACCTCAAGAATCTTCTTGATCTCATCAATGAAATTATGTGGGTCCTCACCAAACTTCTACCCTAGAAACTCTGGTGGATTCATACGAACAAAATCTTGAACGCAGCAACAGTTGATCCACTAGTGGGGTTTGCAGGAACTAGGTCCTACTGGTTGGCCTGGTTGGCTACAGTCTGAGCCAACAGCTTGACCACATTACAGAACTCTGCATTTGTAGCTTCATGGTATGGGACTGAAGGAACTGTGTTAGCAATGCATATGTTAGCTCTACGAAGAGGCATGATCTGAAATGCATAACGACGGATTAGAAGGGAAAATTTGAATCACACTTCGCACAATAAAGATAGCAAAAGAGGTGAAGTTTCTCTCAGAACACCTCGTAGCCTCTCCTTTAACGTGTGGAATGCTTCACACATGAAAGAGACTCTACTTAGTGTTTCTTTCACACACCCTAGGACTCTTGAACCTGATGCAATGATACAAAGTTTATCATGCCTCGAGGCTAGCCCTTAAATATAACACGAGACCTAGGTCACAAGTAAACCAAAGCTAACCCTGAACCTGACATATCACAAGCATACTGAAATAACTCTAACCAAGTAGAAGCATAACTAAATAATGAATATAATCTAAAGGAATTCAACTGAGAATATCTAAATGAAATAACTGAGTTCGAAGTAGAACAACCCGAATAAGATGAGTTTGACTCTATGTCTGAAAGCCTCTAATATAAATGAGTTGATGGGACAAGTCCCCAGCTAACTCTAAAATGTTGAAACTACAATGAACTAACTAAAAAAGCATAAATAAATGTCCTCAGATGATGAGGACTAACCCCTGACTATCGTTGATGTGAAATAGGTATGAGCTAACTACATAGCTGAACCTAAAACCCAGAGCCTACATCATAATAGGATGCAACATAGAGTATGCGTCAGTACTTCACATGTAATGAGCATGAGGGATATGTAAAGATGACTGAATATATAAACATGCTAACAATACTTGTGTAGTATGTAAGCTCAACTGAACTAAAGTACATAGGCCCAAGATACAATAATGCATAAAAACTAGAATGCAAGACTAAACTAGAAGCATGCTAAAAAACTGAGATTAAATACAACTACGGGTTTGAAATACCTTACTGAAGCTAGTAATGTGGGAGAGTCTATTAACCAACATAAACCATGGGAACTAAATGCGGAGTCTGATGTATACACCCAATCAAGAAGACCCAATATACCTTGTCAGGGTATAAAGGCATGACTGTGGCATGATTACTAAAATTGATGCCTAACAGAGGGGACATATGGACCTGCGATGGCACGTAGTTCTTGGAATTGACGGTACGCTAAACCCTAGTCCAACTCGATGCTAAACACTACTCTCAAACTGAACAGTAGTAGCTCATTTTAGACGGTGTCCTAAATTCATGAGACAGAACTAAACTCGTCTGAAAACAATTTCTGAGAAAAACTATGGATAGAAAATTTACTAAGTTCTTTGTAAAACAAAATTCTAACACCCTGAGCTAAATTCTTGTCACGTCATAAGCCTACACCCTGGACACGACTGGCACTTGAGAACCATTGTTGGTCCCAAGCGAACCCTTGGCATTAGTTAACTCTTAGCGGAAGACTTACTCAAAAATAAGATAACTTAAAAGATAACCTTTACTCAACTGTCTTTAAAGATAAACTCAGAATGTTTTAGAAATAAACATTCAACTAGCCAAAGAGGCAACTCAGGTTTCAACAAAACAACTGAAAAATGAAAAGACTCTAGAAATACTGTCTATCTATCTATGAAGCCTCTAATACTATGAGGGATGTCGAGACAAGACCCTCGATCATCCTAACAAAACTGAAATAACATAAGAAAAATAACTAAGGGATCCTCCTGAAACAAGGAGGCTCACCAAATAACTCTAGAGCTCAACTTGATCAACGAAGAGCTGGATGTTGATCCTGGTTACTTGTATTTGCATCATAAAAGATGCAGGATAGATGGCATCAGTACATGTAATGTACGAGCATATGAGGGAATTCTACAATATGACATAAGCTTGAACTGGAGATAAAGAAACAACTTACCTCGTCTCAACTCAACTCAGGGATACTTAACTCATTTCAATATATAGCTGTAATAAAGATGCATTATAAAGAAAAGCTTTTAAATCAGTAGAGAATAACTCAATGTATTAGAAAATACAATATAACTCAGTTTTGTATGAAAAAAATCAAATAACTCTGTGGGAGATTCTCTGACCGACAACCATCATTATGAGCTATGTGATGGTACAACGTCTAGCCCACGCTGCCAGAACTGTCCAATACTTTTCTAGGGTATAGGACCTACTACTAATTGGATCTACTAGTCTATGCTAAAAGCATTAAGGAATCATCTAAAAAGTATGACCCTTTCTACCCACGTTGGCTACATGGTTTATGAGGACTTCGAGTTATCTGAACTTGTCCCCATATCGATGCTCAATACTACTCCCAAAATGTAACTACCCACGTTGGATACATAACTCTTTCTATGGTTTGAGATTATTACTCAAAAATCGTTCTCTTAAAAGAGATGGTACTAAAAACTGCTCATTAAAACTCTTTTGGAAATCGGTGTTTCCTTTCATCTTAAATGTGAAAACATTTACTATTGGGAATACTTAGTTCACATATATCATTTTAAAGAAATGAACTCAACTCTACTCTTTCTCAAACTCAAGTGCTCAAGTCTTAAAACAAGTTCAAAACGATTGTAAAAGACTTATTAAAATGACTCGGATAAAATCTCAAGACTTCACTCTTAACTCTACCTTGAATCTGAATTATGGATTCAAGGTTATGATTCATTTTATGAATTAAGTTCTAGATGTTTAGAAGTAGTTTGAAGTAGTTAGAATTGATAGGAAGTAAAGGTATACTTTAGAAGGACTTAAACGGGCTAAACGACAGAAAAAGGGCAGGGGCAGGCGACCCTAGCACACTGAGTGTCGCAGGGCGCCAACCCTTCAACTACAGAGCAATAGTTGGGGTGCACTAGCTGGCGTAGGGCGCCAGGCTCCAACCTACAGATCTCCTCTGCTGGCGCATTGGTGGGGCAGCGCCAGCCTTTGCCCAGAAAACCCCGACGAATTTTCTTAGTCGTTTTCTAACCCCAATTCGCCTAGAATCGAATGGCTTATTCCCCAATCACCTAGATTCGAATACCGAACAAAAGTACACAAGAATCTACTCAAAAACAACTCTCAAACTCCATACGATTATCCCAAGAACACATCAAACCCATCCTAATTCAAGAACGAAACAATACTTCAAGAAACTATTCAAGAACTCAAATTCTTCAACTTCAAAAATGAAACTTTGCTGAAAATAACATGATTTGTGTGTGGGTGAACGAATCCAACACTGTGAGAACTCACATACCCCTTAGGGATCAAACTCTTGGCAAAACAATCTTCGATTCGCAAGAAAACTTGAAGAACGCCTTGACTTTTCTCCTCTTCTTGAACTTCTCTCAAAACCCTAGCGTAATTTAGGATTTGTAACACTAAACCAAATCAGTTTAGACCCATAAATATTACCAAAATTCATTTCAAGCTCATGCTTTAAGGAAAAGACAAAAATACCCCTCTTAAATCCGAGTAACTTTCCTTAATGGGGCAGGCAGATTTTCAAATGATCATATCTCCCTCATCCCAATTTGAAAATTAACAAACTCGGTGGCGTTGGAATGAGGATTCCAAGACCTTTAATTTGATGTCTTATGGGCTACCTAACATATCGTGTACAGAAAGTTGTGGCCATTTGAAGTTGACCCAAAACTCACATCTTAAGCTTAACTTGAAAATTTTCTGATTTGGCTCTTTCCAAGTTACTTCTTTCTATTCTTAGCTCTTTCTAAGGTCTGGAGAAGAGCTAATTCATGTGAAAATACTACAATTATAGGCTAAGTTCTTTTCCTTTAAATCGCCATAAGAATTAATTCAAACTCATTTAAATAAGTATAGAATCGAGTAGTAATTACAAGAATCAATTTTGTAAAGAGTATGCAAAGTTGGGAAAGAACCCTATGTTCATAAAACCATAATAATCGAAAAAGGAGTCTGAAGTTTTGGAAATAAGAGCGAATGAAACCCTTACTGAGTACCCACATACCTGGTGGATGAAAATCCCTACAAGAAATCTGAAGTTGACACTTGGAGGAGAGAACTGTAGGCCTTGAAATTGGAGAAGACACTCATTTTTCTGCTTGGAGCTGACTTGACAGGAAACTAATTTGTCTTAGGTAGTTTCTGACTAATTAATTAGTCGTAGACGAAGTGAAATGACGTACTTTTAGTACCAAACACATAGAGCGACAGACCAATACGACACTGACTTAAAACTGATGAGGTGACTTAAAAGAGGGGCTTCAGGGGCCGTTTAAAGCACCACGGCCCGTTTAGTGGGTTGTGATGTTTCCCTGCACAACAGGGCTACACTAAAACGGACACAACTTTAATTACGAAAATTTTGTTGTGTTGGAAAGAGGACTCAAACACCATTATTTTGAAAGGTCATGGGACACCTAATTAATTTTGTGATGAGAGATAGGATCGTTTGTAGTTGACATATAAAATTTAAAAATTGTTGGGTGACTTGTACGGACCCCAAGACGGGCTGTCCAAATCACCACAGGCCGTCTAAGGCGCCGTCAATGTGACTCTTACCCAGGCAGTCCTGGATGGTGGTTCATGATTACCTTAACGGGTTGTGGACTGCTAAACAGCCTATCTAGGTGCCATGAAGGGTCCATGGTCCATTTTGGGTTCGTAGACTTGCATGTTTGTCCTTTTTAGCCCTTTCTCGAAGTCTGGGGTGTTACACCACTCTCAAAATCAAGGAAGGATTTTGAAACAGACTTGTATTTCAAGAGGGGTTTCACTAGAAGCCTTGAGAGGATTTTAGTGACGAGCTCATCTAACAGTATTGTGGTTATTCTATTTGAACCTATTACTAACTACACTTCTATAAGTCAAGTATTCAAAAAAGCATATTATATCACGAAATAGTTCAATTCTCATAGAAAAAAAAACATATCCTAAAATCATTCAACCGAGAGAGAGAAGTAACAAAGTCGATCAATGTCTGCATTTTCATCATTTGTTGGTTCATTTCATTGGCGCGACTCTATCTTCATCATCATTCTGTTCATTAGCATCCTCATCTTGAACATCATTTAACTCATTAGCACATAAATATTGATCATTAGCACCTCCATATTGTTGATTAGCACCTCTATCATGATCATTAGCACCTAAACCTTGTTCATTAACGGCCTCATCTTGATCAACATTTTTCTCATTAGCGCCTAAATTTTGATCATTATCGCCTCCATCTTTCTCATTAGCATCTCGATCATGATCATTAGCGCCTATACATTGTTCATTAACGCCCCAATCTTGATCAGCATTTTGTTCATTCGTACCTCCAACTTGTTCCTCGTAATGCTGAAGCAACGTTACATCATTCCAGTAAATCAGCATATCCCTGAAACAATATACTCATTTATGTCAACACCTTACAAGTCATACAAGTCTCGATATACAAATTCATAAATTAGAATCTTACAATTTCATAAAAAATCTTCCTACTTTATATTGTCTGTTCTATTTGAGGGCTGCAATTTGGAGAAATCACAGACTATATTTCAAAAAAACAGAACAAAATTCATCCTGTTCATAAAAATTAAATATTATTTTCTTACAATTTTCATCCCGATCATCACTCCACATTGGATAGAATAAGCATCGACTAGGATCCCGTCACCTACAACTTGATGTCATGTGGTGCATGAACATTAAACCTGCATTTCCATACACATACTGCGTAAAATCACAAGAAATCATCTATAAAACTCAATTCCAAACATATATGAGACTTACACATCAATAAAAAGACCTTCCTGAATGTTTGGCTCCTGCAAGATGTACAAGACATAAAAATTAGTATACAAAACTCAGAATATAACTAGTTTTTTGGAAAAAATGAAGTAGAGAGGGTGAGAATACATACATGTCTAATATTATCCTTAACGAATACAACTCGAGTTTTGCAGACTCAACAACGGATGTAATAATGAACAGGGAGGTCACTGTATTCAAGTTGAAACGGATTTCCCATTGTATCAACTCTTTTGGTTGAATCAAGAAGGCATGAATGGAAAATGATGTGACTTTTCTTAAAGATCGTGCATTTTTTGGATGAGTTGCGACCGTTTGAATAAGTTGTGACTTTATCCAAGGGTTATGAACGTTTGAATGATTTATCGAAGGGTTGTGATTTTACCACGTTAGCCCTAGTAACCATAGTATGTATTTTATTTAATCATCATTTTTATTTTAGTTTATTAAATTTAGAAGAAAGAAGAAGAAGTGGTAGTGTATTAGAGAAAAGAAAACAAAGTAACTAGTAAACAAATAGAAAATATTAAACTACAAATTACAGAGAAATAAATAAATGAATATTAGATTTTTCAATATTGTAAGGAACTCTCAAAATAAATATAAAAAAAAAAGATTGTTGTAACTTTTACAATACCACAATCGCAGTAACTCTTCTCAATAAATATTTGTAACCCACAATTTCAAATAAATAGTCGCCCAACTAAAAAAAAATTGCAAAAGCGAATTCTTAAACTAGTCTCAATTTTTATCAAATTCAATGAAAGAATCAATGTTGACTATTCCTATTCTGCCAGAAAAACTCGTCATCGAAATCCTCTTAAGGCTTTCGGTGAAATCCCTCTTGAAATTCAGGTCTGTTTTGAAATCTTGGCTTGATTTAATCTCTAACTCCGAGTTTATCAAGTTCCAGCTTGTCTTATCAGGTAATGATAAGGACAACACTCACCATAGGTTCATGTTAAGTTATTCAAAGCACATTATTAAGGAGGGGTGTCTTAGCTCTTTACTTTATGAGTCTGATGTGATCGAGGCACCTGAATTATCCCACGAAAGACCATGAAAAGCCTTTACAAATTATGGGTTCTGCTAATGGATTGATTTGTGTTGTCGAACCGCCAAATGATATGTTTCTGTGGAATCCCTCCATTAGAAAGTATAAGAAATTTCCTGATTAAATAACTTATAATTTGAGAGAAGTTGTTAGCAGTTACACGTATGGTTTTGGATATGATGAATTGCATCACGATTATAATGTAGTGAGATTCACTCCTATCTTCTCAATGAGGTCGAAATATATAGTCTAAAGAGCGATTTGTTGAGAACCATCCATTGTTTTCATTATGAGGTGATCAATTTCTTTTGTTTGAGTCGGGTTGTCAATGGGAAGCTTCATTGGGTTGGTAATGTCAAGGAATATTACATAATTAATATAGACTGGGAATGTTGGGAAGTGATCTTCCCCTCTATATTAATAATGAGGGAAAACATTTATCTATTTCGATTATGAAGGAATATGAGATTAAAGAAACTTGGACAAAAATGTTTACCATCAGGTATTTTGATTATCCGTATCCGTATACTTTTCCATTTTACATCATTTCATCAAATATTACTATAAGTGGGAAGAGCTTAGCCCCAAAGTTGATTTACTATTTTGCCCCTACAGTATTAATTAAATATTAATTTATTAAAAATTTAATTTGCTGATAATCTCAGCCCTAATTTAATTCTCCAGAAATGTATAGTTTCTGTTCAACCTCCCTCGATCACTCGAACAACCCCTTTTTTCCAACGCTCAAGTTCCATTGCTTTAGTTATCAACTATTCCAAAACCTTTTCAGATACTTCACTGATCTATATAAATGTCTCCAACATGTTATTGTCCCATTAATCTGCTTCTCTTTTTTGTGTCTCAATCAAATACATCGATCATTGCCAGGTAAAAAAAAATTATCCTCCTTATTTATTAAAAGTTGCTATGTTTTCCTTGTTTACTGTGTATGTCTTTATGTAGCCTATTTCGTTTCATCTATTTTTTGTTTTTAAGAAGTTGGATTCATGTACTACTGTGGTTATATGATAAGAAACTATCACTTTGTTGCAGGCTGAAACCATTGTTGTAAGTTTCTGCATGTTGGAAAGCCAAGCAAACTCATTTTGCTTTTCTGAAACTTTATCAGCTACTTTGTAATAGTTTCAACTAACTGAATTTTGTATCAGTTGAAGCTGATACATATATTGGCTTGATTGAAAATATATTGTTGTTTCTAGATTTTCAGATAGCATAAATAGTCAACCAGTTTTAGACTGGTAGAAATAGTTGCAATTTTTGTTATTTCATCATATTAAAGTTGAAATTGAGTTTCATTAGGCAATTGATTTGCATCTTTATTGGACATTATGCCTTGATAATTAGTCCACAGTAAGATCCATATGTTCTGTCAGTTCATTGGCGTCCCTCTGTTTCCATCATCATTCTGTTCATTATCATCTCCACGATCTTCATTTTTAGGACCCTGTTTGTTAGAGCCTCCATTTTGAGCGTGACCTTTTTCATTAGCATCTCCATCTAGATCAACATTTTGTGAATTACCGCCTACATCTTCATCAACATTTTCCTCATTAGCCCATCCATTGTGATCATGACCCTGTTCATTAAGATCTCCATCTATAGTATTAGTTAAATATTAATTTTGCTGCTCTTCTTTTCCTATCATTGATAGATATTATTTTGTCGCGTGGAGGAGAACGTGAAAAAAAGATTTAAAGTTAAAGTTCTCTTTTTTATTTGGTTGAGGAGTTGATTTTAATTTGTGAAGTTGATCACATATATGATAGTTTCTTGGGCAATGATACCGTGAATTCTTCTCTGTTATGTCAACATCTGTGCACTATTGTTGTTTTGTCATTTTAGTGAACGTATGCAAAGTACTCAAGTAAAAAGTTTTATCCAGAATGGAATGCACAACCTGTGATGGAAAATATATATTGGAATTTATGCAGTATCAACTTTTCATTGTAACTTTGCCTCTGTTTAGAACATGACCAGTAGTCTTAAAGAAGGCAAGTGTTTGATTCATGTTACATGTAGTCTAGACTTCAGATACTCTTTTTTGTTTGTAACTTTGTTCTTTCTCCTTGTTAGATAATTTTCTGGTATGGCGGAAAGGTGTGATGTTATTAATTGGTGGCTTGATAAATGATCCGTAAATGAAAATGTACATCAATTGGAAATTCTCGGAGAACTATTTATTTCTTTGCTCAGAAGTGTTTTTTTTTGTGATAATAAGTAATTCTTGATGTAGTCAAGCGACTAGGCTGTGTGAACTTCCTTTAACAAGTCGTTTAAATGCGTATGTGAGTATATGGGAATTGCTTTTTTGGCCCAGGGCACCATTATTTCTTTCTCATTTTCTGACTATTTGTATTTACTCATTCCACTTGCAGTTCAAAGAATCTAGAAGTAAATACAGGTGATATAGAAATGGATTAAAAACCTAGTACACCAGGAGTAAAAAACCCAAAAAACTTAAATCCAAGATATTATAATGCAAACTATGAACAATATGATAGAGAAAAAACTATATGGGATAAAAGATTAAATAAAAAATGGACACCTAAACCAATAACTGAACAACATATTTTTTTAGATTTAGACTGTGTAGCAGATATAAATAAAACAATCCAATTATGGATGGGATATATATAAAAACAATTAATAGATAACAAAATAGGAATGACAGAAACACCAGGATATATAGAAAGAACACTTATAGGAACAGTAAAATTATGGCTACAAAATTTAACAAATGAAAGTTTAAACACGTTAAGAAGTAATAAAAAATTTGATGGTGAAATAGCTACTACAACTATGGAAATATTATGTAAATACGTAGTAGTCTTCAAAGGAAACAGAAATCCAATAATAATTAATTTAATCATCTGTTAGACAGTGTGAAATTTCTGACAATTAGACTTGTTGTAATGCACGCACTCATGACAAGATTGGTTTGCAAATGTCTCTCAAGAGAGAATGATACAACTTAACATGGCTCACACGTGCGCTGCACGTGTCCATGACTAGTAACAAATAAAGGTAAAATTGTGGTTGGTTTTAAATCAACTTTCATGATATACAATTTAAGCAAGGACTCACTTACACTCATGAATATAATGTTGTTAAATGGTCACGCGTAGATATCTATGTTGAAAGCCTAGTTTCACCTTTTTCTACCGGAATGACTAGTGATACAACAAAAACAACGGCCGGAAAAAGATTGGATCAAGACATTCAAGTAAAAAGTAACTAGAGATAATTTTGTCTTCTTCTTCAAATTATAGAATAAGCGTCCCAGATTTGGATTGAATTTAAATGGAGAAGGCTAGAGAGACGAGATCATTATTCACAAAGTTTTATGACATTGATCCTCGAAGATTTTTCAGTTATCAAGAAAAATATATTATGTCATAATTGATCTTATTCATGCATAGCATATATTTTTGGATTCTACTCGTATTGCTAATAGCTGTGTGTATATAGTTCTAAACATGTTTAGGTATTTTCCTTGCTGCCATATTGTTATATTGACTTCTTTATTTATTAAAGAACAATAGCATACTATAGATATTCGAAATAAAGAAAATGTTTACTCATTGATAGAAATAATAATCCCTTAAAGTATATACCGAATTGAAAGTTCTGTCAAATCGTAAAATATGCAACTCAGGAAATTGAACAAGACTATATAGCAGAAACTACAAAAATTGTACCTCAAAACGTGAGTAGGACTGGAAATAGTTTAAATTAAAATCTAATTGAACTTTCCATGTGGATATTTTCAAATCACATAGTGGATTCTAGATTTAACTTGTATACCTTATATTTATCCCTATAGGAATGTTTTGCAACCAAGGATAGCTAAAAGAAGCTAGATGATATAAATTTATGCTTACCTCCATAACCATACCATAAAATGACATATTATCTCCATGAGAAATTATATTTCTCCTTTTCTAGATTTGCCAAGTAATAAATGACGGGAAAACCTTGAAGAGAGGTCTAAGACTTGATGAGCAGTCCCTACTCCGCCATTTATGTATGGTATGGTTAAGCTGCAAAAAAGGTCCCTGCACATCAACAATAGCAGCAAAAGCACAACTTCTTAGCTATAGAGCAAGTCACAAATATATGTCAAAAGTTTCATATTCTGAACTTTTACAGCAACAACACTTAACTTCATCCACCAGTTTAATCTTGACAAGAACCTCCCCAATGGATATTCTTGTTTTTCCACAATCTCCAAAGAAAGGAAGAAAATTTGAAGGGAACTCATTTCACCCAAATTTTCTTAGCAATTTCTTGTTCATCATTTTTGTCACGCCCCGAGCCTACACCCTAGACGTGGTCGGCACTCGAAGACCATCGCTGGCCCCCAAGCGGACCCTTGACCTGGCTTACTTAACTCAGCGGAAGACTTAACTCAACAGAATAAACTCAATGCAATAGTTTAAATGATAACATCTTAGCCAAAATGGCAACTTATGTCTGAAAATAAAGTATCTGCAAATACATAGATGAGAAAGTCAATACTAACTGTCTGACTGTCTATAAAGCCTCTATAATACGGAGATGGATGTTGGGATATACCCCACAACATCCTAATAAAGCAAACTAGGAAAAAATTGAAATAACAGAGTCCTCCGGAATGCACGGAGGCTCACCACTGACTCTGGAGTGCTCAACTCGATCAACGGCATGCTGGATGTTGATCCTGGTTACCTGTGTCTGCATCATAATAAAAATGTAGGCCAACTGGCATCAGTACATTGAATGTACGAGTATGCGAGTTGGAAAGCTAAACAACAACTTAAGCTTGAAAGGAGTACAAAGGAACACTTACCTTGGCACTGTTTAACTCGTGAACAACTGAACTCAATATAAAGCAATAAGACACATGCAATATATATAAATCTTGTAAAATAGTGTAAACAACTTAGTTCGTTAAATATAAAGCAATAACAAACTCAACTTTACTTAAATATAAAAGTAATATAACTTTTGTGGGAGATTCTCTAACCGACAACCACCACTATGAGCCTAAGTGGTGATACAGTGTATTTCCCACCCTGCCAGAACTGTCCTATACTTTGTCGTCATATAGAACGCTTAACTTAGTGGATTCACTAGTCTATGCTAAAAGCATCTTAACGAGTCATTTAAAAAGTATGATCCTTTACTACCCATGATGGCTACATGGTTTATAGAGACTTGAGTTAATATGAACTCGCATCCCCATATCGGTGCTCAATACTACTCCCAAAATATACTAAGCTCATATGTTTGTAAAAACAAAACTCTTTCTTTGAATTGAGATAATTACTCAAAACTTAGCTTAAAAAGCTCCCTTGGAATCGATGTTCCCTTTTCTTGCTCAAATGTGAAAACATTTATAAACTCTTTAGGAATACTTAGTTCCTTATAGACTTTTGATAAATGAACTCAACTCTTTAATCTTTGCTTAACTTGAAAACTTGATTCTTAAAATGAAGTTAAAACATTGTTAAAGACTCTTGAAAACTTTAAGAAACTTTGCTTTGACTTGCTTCTTAACTTCTAGACTTGACTCTGAACTTCTTTGACTTTGATCTTAACTTTCCTTGAATTGGATTATGGATTCAAGATTCATGATCTCATGTTTATGGATGATTTCATGATGTTTAGATGTACCTTAGAGTGTTAGAATCAACTAGGAAACATAGGTACATCACTTAGAAACTAGTACGAAAAGATGGGGGAAGAATGAAAAGGACTGGCGTCCCTGGCGCTCTGAGGGGAGCGGGGCGACAACCCTCAATATTTAGAGAACAATTTGGGGTGCTCTGGCTGGCGCATCGCCCCAGAGCCCCACATTCAGGGACTACTTTGGGGTGTGTTGGCTGGCGCGACGCCCCACCCCCTTCCCCAGGTGTTTG
>NW_006239049.1:427142-428361 GCF_000226075.1 Solanum tuberosum | reverse complement strand
TTGGAATCAACTAGAAAACATAGGTACATTGCTAAGTGACAAGTACGAAAGGATGGGGGAGGAATAGGGTGCACTGGCGTCTTTGGCGCTCTGAGAGGCGTGGGTTTCCAGGCCCCAAACTTCAGAGAAGTCTATAGGGCGCGCTGGCTGGCGCGGCGCCCCAAGGCCTAAACTTCAGAGTCTGCTTTGGGGCGCGCTGGCTCATTACCCAGGTGTGCTCGATTTTTCTTCTCTGTTTTTCATCTCTAACCCGTCCAATCTTCCCTAGTTCATTCCCCAAACACTTAGGATCAATTTTACCCTCAATACACAACCAATCTAACTCGAAAAACAGCCCGGAAACATGAACCAAATCAACAAGAAACTTCAACAACACAACCAATCAAGAACTTAATGATGTCCTTCAAGAACTTCACTTTTTAACATGTAAACAACCCAAAATCGCTGAATTGAAACAAGTTGGTGTATGGGTGAACTAAATCATCTCTAAAAGATCTCACATACCTTAATAGGGATCGCCCCCGACGAATTCCACTCCAAACGCTTGACGTTCTTGGCAAAATTTTGGCTTTTCTCCCTTTCTTCTTCTTTTCTCTCTTCTCCAATCCCTAAGCGTATTTCTCAATTCTCCAAACTGACTAAGTCATGTTTTTACCCCAATAAATCCCTAAAAACGAATTAGGAAATTAATTAGAGAAAAGACTAATTTGCCCTTCCTTAAATCCGTATTGAGACTTTCCTCAATCCAACAACCCAACTTCCAGAAGGCATATCTCACTCACACGATGTCGGAATTTTGCAAACTAGGTGGCGTTGGAAAGATCTCTCCAAGGTATTTCCAACCATATCAAGATATGCTCTTAACTCCTACTGAGCTAGGAGTTATGACCATTTGAAATTAGACAAAACTCACTTTCTTAACTTAGACAAAATTTCCAGATTTCCTTATTCTTTCCAAAAATCAATCTTTTAAACTCTTTATAGTCGTTTCTAGGTGCGAGATGTTACAATATCTCCCCCTTGGGAACATTCGTCCTCGAATGAGCTTTATTTCACTAAGCTAAGGGTAGCAACATCAAGTTCAACACTCAACAAGCAAAAGCAAGTAACAACATGAATACTCATAATTTAGCTAGTACTAAGAAAAGGATTAGTACCTTGATCTGAATTTTCTCCGGATTAAAAGAGATGTGGATATCTCTTCTTCATATCCTCCTCA
>NW_006239049.1:406709-426935 GCF_000226075.1 Solanum tuberosum | reverse complement strand
TCCCAACATTTTCAGTTTGCACTATCAATGAAGGATTTCCCATGCACTTCTTTAACATAGAGATGTAAACTACCGGATGAACCGCAGCTAATTCCTGTGGTAGCTCCAACTCGTAAGCTACACTGTCAATCCTCTTGGTTATGCGATAAGGTCCAATATACCAGGGACTAAGCTTCCCCTTCTTACCAAACCTCATAACACCCTTCATGGGTGAAACTTTCAAATATACCCAATCATCTACTTCGAACTCTAACGCCCTTCTCCTAATATCAGTGTAGGATTTCTGACGACTCTGTGTTATTTTCAATCTCTCTTGAATTACTTTCACTTTCTCCATAGCTTGATGAACTAAATCTGGTCCTATCAACCCTGCTTCACCAACTTCAAACTATCCAATAGGAGATCTGCATCTTTTCCCATAAAGAGCTTCATAAGGAGTCATCTGGATGCTAGAATGATAACTGTTGTTGCAAGCAAACTCTATGAGAGGTAGATGATCATCCCAATTTCCCTTGAAATCAATCACACAAGCCCTCAACATGTCTTCTAATGTTTGAATGGTGCGCTTTGCTTGCCCATCCGTCTGGGGATGAAAGGCAGTACTCAAGTTAACCTTTGAACCCAAACCTTTCTGAAAAGATTTCCAGAACTGTGCAGTAAATTGTGCACCTCTATCTGAAATAATGGAGGCCGGAACTCCATGGATTCTTACCACTTCTTGAATATATAGCTTAGCATAATCTTCTGCCGAATGGGTAGTCTTTACCGGCAAAAAGTGGCTGATTTTGTCATTCTGTCGACAATCACCCAAATAGAATCATGTTGTCTGCGAGACCTTGGCAAACCTGTGATGAAATCCATATTAATCATCTCCCACTTCCATTCTGGAAGTTCTATATTCTGCGCCAAACCACCAAGTCTTTAGTGCTCGACTTTCACTTGCTGGCAATTTGGACACTTAGCAACAAACTCTACAATGCCCTTTTTCATGTCATTCCACCAATACACTTCTCTCAAATCTCAATACATCTTTGTGGAACCCGGATGAATGGAATAGCTGGAGCTATGAGCTTCCTACATGATCCTCTCTTGGAGTTCATCGACCATTGGTACACACAATCTACGTTGATATCTCAATACACCATCTCCCCCTTGTTCAAAAGTTAATACTCTTTTCTTATGAACATTTGCCTTTAAGTCTAACAAAATAGGATCTTGGTCTTGCTTTTCTTTCACTTCTGACAATAGTGATGATTCAACCCCATTCGTCATCAATATTCCTCCTTTTGTGGAATCCATAAGTCTAACTCCCAGGCGTGCAAGCTTGTGCACATCTTTGGCTAACTCTCTCTTTTCTTCCTCAACATGGGTGGTACTACCCATGGATAACCTGCTTAAAGCATCAGCAACAACATTAGCCTTACCTGGATTGTAAAGAATACTCATGTCATAATCCTTCAGTAATTCCAACCACCTCCTCTGTCTGAGATTTAGCTCTTTCCCAGTGGACACATATTGCAAGCTCTTGTGATCAGTGAATATATCAACATGAACACCATACAAGTAGTGTCGCCAAATCATCAAGGCGAAAACTATAGCAGCCAACTCTAAGTCATGGGTTGGATAATTCTTCTCATGAACCTTCAACTGTCTGGAGGCATAAGCTATCACCTTGCCATTCTGCATTAACACACAACCCAAACCAACTCTGGATGCATCACAATACACCACAAAACCTTGAGTACCCTCAGGTAAGGTCAAAACTGGGGAACTAGTCAACCTTTTCTTCAATTCCTGAAAGCTTTTTTCACAAGCTTCAGACCATTGAAATTTCACTTTCTTCTGAGTCAACTTGGTCAAAGGAGACGAAATAGACGAGAACCCCTCTACAAACCTTCTATAATATCCAGGTAAACCCAAGAAACTCCAAATATTAGTTGGAGATGTGGGTTTAGGCCAATTCTGTACTGTCTCAATTTTCTGAGTATCAACTCTAATACCATCACCGAAAATGATATGGCCCAAGAATGCCACAGACTCAAGCCAAAATTCACACTTGGAGAACTTGGCATGCAATTCTCTATCCTTCAAGGTCTGAAGAACTATTCTGAGATGACTAGTATTATTTTCTTCATTCCTTGAATAGATTAGTATGTCATCAATGAAGACGATGACAAACATATCTAAATAAGGTTTGAAGACTCTGTTCATAAGATCCATGAACGTTGCTGGTGCATTGGTCAAACCAAAGGACATGACCAAGAACTCATAATGACCATATCTAGTCCTGAATGTTGTCTTTGGAATGTCAAATTCCCTAACTTTCAACTAATGGTAGCCTGATCTGAGGTCAATTTTTTAAAAACAGGTGGCACCCTGAAGTTGATCGAAAAGATCATCAATTCTTGGAAGAGGATAGTTGTTCTTGACGGTAACCTTGTTCAATTGACGGTAATCTATACACATCCTAAGGGAACCATCTTTCTTTCTCACAAACAAGATCGGAGCGCCCCAAGGTGAGACACTTGGTCGAATGAAACATTTTTCCCATTTCTCCCTATACTTCCAAAAACTCTCCCAAAACTCCTCTCAATCATTACCTTCCGAACGTCAAAACTCAGGTAATATTCTTGTTCCTTACGCTCTTTACTTATGTGCTTGATTAACAAGGATTGCATGCCGACTAACTGATCGAATTAAAATAGTTTTTGTGTAGTTATTCAAAAATGAAAATAGGTTGCTAGTTTTGATAGATAAACATAGCATGGACACTTCCCTTATGTCCCTAACGTCTCCACAACGTCCTGGGTGTAAGGATTTTGTATAAATACAATTAAATCGATACCAAAATGGGTGGGAGAAGTTTAAGGGTCTCTTGATATAATTCTCGGATTTGGGCACTATTTAGGGGTTATTTTGTTGAAATAATTGTATATTTGGGTTCTAGGGTAGTTAAAATACTTGGATCTGCTAAAATTCTATCGAAAATAGAAATTTTGGGACGAAAAGGCGCCATGATCGCGCCTGATGTTCGTCCCAAGTGACCTTCATCCCGCTATGGAGGCCTATATAATCCCGTCCTAGCGAAATTTTGGCCGCTGTGGCGGGATTTGCAAGACTAGTGGCCTGCATCCCTTAACTCAGAATTTCTCTCTTCTCATTTTTAGCCCTAAACTGTCTATTTCTATCGGTTTCTAACATATGTTTCCATATTTTGCAGGCTTCTCTAAATGGTTGGTGCTAATAAGGACAATCTACCTTTCATCCAGTTTCCCGATGCTGCCAGTCAGGAGGGGCAACACGATTACCGAAATAATAAATTATGCTACGAGCGAAGTTTCGTCTTACTCAGGCTGGAGGAGAAAGAGCATGCCTTCTATGGTCGTCTGATGGAATTCGGGTGGGTTCCACTGACCGAGGCTCCCCCTACCGCATGTGCTGATTAGGTGCGGGAGTTAAGTGATATCCTGCCTACCGTCCGCTGGGACGACCCTCACCCCATCATCTGCATCCGGGGGGTCGACATCCCTATGAATGCCACTGCCATTAATGAGGCTCTAGAGGTGCTTGAGATCTCGAATGTTGACTACGAGGCCAAGCTGAGGGAGATTGATCTGGAATGGCTAAGGGACACACTAGTGGAGCCTGCCAGTCGGGACAGAGTCTATTGGCCCACTGCCGAGGGTATTACTAGCACAGACTAGTCACCGGACGCTAAGAGCTACACTTGGTCACTAGGAGGATTCGCACGTCGGTCAACCGCACCGACGTGACGTTCCCTCGGGACTTGATAGTAGCATGCGCGGTGCAGGGCATTTAGTTGAATGTCGGGGCACAGATTATTTCCGAGGGGAAGATGCTCTACCGGGGTAACAAGAAGGCGTTCTTCCTCCCTAGTCTTATCACTGTGTTGTGCAAGCGGGCGGGAGTGCCGCAGCTCGATGTTGATGAGGTACTTCCCATGGATCCCCCCTTCACCCTCTTTTGGTTAGACATGCTTCTACCTCACGGAACAAGAGGAGGAGAACGGGCAGAGCTAGTAGCAGTAAGGCGGCCGTGGATTCGAACGAGGCCCCTCTCTCAGGTGCACAGGTCAAGGAGGATATGGTGGCCGTCCGGAAGAGGTTGGGGAGTGCCTTTGCTGACTTCACTCTGGTTCCACCCAACACCGCTCTAGAGGTCGAGATGTTTCTCCGTGAGTTACACTAGGATAGGAGGAAGGGTCTGGAGAGGGATCGTCTTTTGGTCCGAATATGGAAGGTTGTGAGGATCATGTTCACCTGCGTCGCTCTAGGACAGAAGGTTCCCCGAGTCGAGAAGGGAGATTTCCAGCATTTCACTTTCATGGATGAGGCCGTGAATGGCCTTGTACCCTCGGAGGATCTAGACTCTGATGTGGACACCTCCGACAGTCCTTGATCGGGTTTTTCACCCCTCTTGGGCTTGTAATTTAGGACAAATTTTACCGTATTTTACCTTTCGCCTTTCCTAATGTTTTGCAAGCACATGGATGCTATTTTTCTGCTGTTTTTCGCAGTACCTAACCAATTACTAGGTTTTATAATCTATTCTCGATTGGTGAACACTGATTGAATTGCGGGGGTTAGCCCGGGTACCATTTGGGTTCAGAAATTGTGACTAGGAAAAATAGAGGAGACAGGGCTGAGGTTCTGCATTTCCCTATCCCACTCTGGCGAGGGAATTTCCGCCCTGGCGGCATCGCGATGGTGGGAAAATCCCGCCCCAGCTGTTCAGACGGGGATAGAACCCTGCCAACAATTTTTTCTGGGTTTCTCTTCTTTTCTAAATTCCCCAAGGGCTCCCAGCCTCACCAAACAAATTTAGGATAATTCTCTGAGCTAGGAAAATCATTGACTACCCCAAATCAATCCCACGATACACGAACCAATCCATTCTCTTTATTTTAGAAACACAACCCACACATCCCCAAGATACACCCAGACATTCACGCGATTATTACACAAGCGCAAGAAACGTTCAAATCTTCCTCACAAATCGCCTCGTAGTTTTGTCTAAATCCTCTCATCGAATCGAATCTAGTCAGGACCTTCTTTTCACAACGGGCTTCACAATACTCAAGTCATTACAACTTGCATAATTTCAATCAATTAGGCCCACACATTGCTCATATCAAAGTTTAGTCACACATTTATAGTGCACATAACCAGATCATCACATTCAAGCAATTAAAATCTTCACATTCACAGTTAATTCAGAAAACAAGGAGCACACATTCACAGACTTCAAGTTACAATCCACCGACAAGTCCAAATTCTTAATTAGTTACTTTGTTCCATGGATGACCACTACTGATCATCCATGTATTTACACCGCCCCTAAGGCCAAATACCAATTAGAACCTTCTCAATTCCAATTTAGCTTGCTTGTGTTCCTTCCTTCATGACCACGACGTCCTTCCACTTTGTTGAGATACCAATTGGAATTGGGAGATACCAATTGGACTCAACTCATACCACAAGCGACACTTCACACGGAAAGAGAGAATGAGTGGAACTATTTCCTAGAATGCTTCCTAACTTCCTGAAGATTAGATGTGGACGTCAACACACCAATCCGCAGGAGTCTAGTCCACATTTTTTTCTTGTACTGGGAGACTGGTAATATGGGCACTGATACCAATTTGTCACGACCCAACCCACAGGGCCGTGCGGGCACCTACGTACTACCTTCTAAGTAGGAGAACCCTCATATCCCAACAATTAAAACATGCGGAAAATTAAATAAAACGGAAATAAAATATGCTAACGGAATTTTATAAATAAGATCCTTTAACACAATTTTGGTTAAGACTTGTAAATCAATTAACACCCCAAAGATCTAGTCTAAACCGGTACAACAGCTACTAAGACTACAAATGGGACATAATAAATAAAGACACAACTCCCACCATGCGGAAGGAAAAGTAGAAGCTGCTCGAGAATTCTTCATCTTCCTCTAATGAAACATCACCAACCTGTATCAAGACTATGTCAAAAACACATAGCAAGAGTAGTATCAGTACAAACCACATGTACTGGTAGGCATCATCGATCAACTCGACGCCCACCACATAACATAAAAAATCAACTAGCAAGATCATGCAATAAAATCCCTCGCTTCTCCACATTTACCCTCTCTCGAAATACCTCTGAATCACACTAGTACTCTAACTACTAACCACCTTCCCGGTCAACCTACTTACTAGGTTCTTGATCATAGCCTAACCAATCTAACACATAGAAAAGTCCCAAATACAATTACAAACATTCCAACTAACCGCTCACGTCATACCCTTACTTCCTCTTCATATTACCCAATCATGGCCACATAGTGCGTTAAGTCAAGCTTTCTAACCACTAAACACCAATCCCTTTCTCTAAAGTGAAATCCACCTAAGAACTTACTTCACGTACACTACCCCCACTTTTAACCCTTGCAACACACGAACAACCCTTGCTATCAATTATTCGGCCTTTGAACCCTTGGCCTTTCCAATTCATTCTACAACACGATACACAACAAGTTCCCTCGACACAAAAGAACAGTAAGATATAAGTCCTCATAAACATATTACCACTCCAGGAAATCACAATATTATTATCATTACGAACCACGTTCAATTTCACGATTCTCAATCATCACAGTTATATCAAATCATTTGTCCTCTCATGGAACCCAAACCCAAACTGTTAGCATACCAGAACGTGGTACCCGATCCAATGTTTATACCGAAACTTGGCAACCGATCCCATAATTATGCCAGAACGTGGCAACCGATCCAAGTTAGTGTGTCAGAACGCAGCACCCGATCCAAAATCACAATCACAATGTATATTATCACAATCATACAACAAGAGGTGATTCATAGCATATAGTTCTTCGTTCATACTTGTTTACATTATGTGTGATCAACAGGCTTCGTTCACATACATGCACGGATTACAGTGAAGCAAGAACAAACATACATCACATAATCATAGAATCACAACCATCACTGATGAACTACTCATCCACGTAAATCATGTAAGCATTATTTCAACCATACCTAACTCTAGTTCATCATCTAAGGCTTCTTCCTAGGATTTAACCATATTTTATTTGGTGCACGAAGGCCTACGCATAAATCCTACTGTCGATTTACATATAATACGCAATGCGCACAGATTTGTAACTACTCAATTCATAAAGCCTAGCCTACCTGGGCGCCAAGCAGCTGCACGGGTTTTTGGTCTTCGATTCTTGTTTCCGGAACTCGTGACGGTGATCTCGACTGAAAATACGCAATCCATCGACATCCTTACGCCAGAAATCTCTCTCTCCATCGTTACCAAGCTTAGAGCAGCTTTCTGAGGGTTTCTAGGGTGTTTTACGACTAATTTAGGTATTTAGGAAGAAGGAGGAAATAAGAATTCGCGTTATTTACATTCTGTCTCGCCTATCTCGCCCTGGCGACTATTTTCCCCACTGTAGTGCTACCGCCCTAGCGGCATCTGTCCCAAATTTTTGTTTTCCCTAACTAACGATGGTTCGGGTCGTTTCATTTTCTTTTATGCATGTTTTTTTAAAATTTATTTTTATATTTTTTTCATTTTGTTTCTCTCTTCTTCTTCTTATTATTAAGTTTTTAATTAATATTTTTTTCCCTTACTTTTCATTCTTTTCTTTTTCTTGTTTTTCTAACTTAACGTTTTTATTTTTTCTTTTTTTATTTTCATGCTTTCAACATTTGTTTTTATTACTCTTTTCAATTTTATATTTTTTATGCTTTCACCTTCATCTTCATTTTTCTTTTTATTTATTGATTTGTCTTTTTTTTTTTGGCACGTTTTCTTTTCCTTTTTCCTTATCATATTTTTTTCATTATATTTTTTCTCTGCTCAGATTGTTTTTCTTCTTCTTATTTTTTTGAATTTCTTTTAAATTTCTTCTTAGGCTTTTCTCGGTTTATTTTTAATCAGTCTTCCTCTTTATTTATTTTCTACCATGAATCTCTAAATGAAATTCATATCTCCTCTTAATTATATACTTAGCAATCCCAATTAAAATAATAATCTTCCTATGCTTATTATACAGGTAAACTATATTTTTAAAAAAAAAAAAAAATTAGAAAGACCAAAAAACTTCAGATAGCTTTTCTAAATCACTAATTAATTAAGTTTTTGTTTATATCCTAATCTAACAAGTCTACCATAAATTCAACAAGGTTTTCTTAAGCAAAAACTAGGCTAAAAAAACATTAACTGTTCAAATTAACAATCAAATATCACAGAATCAATTTCAATAAAAATTGCATCCAAAGAGCATAATATAGTAACAAAATGCATAATACAACCTTTATATTTATTATTATTATTATTATTATTAGCTAGAAGCGTCTCAGGCTAAGTTTCCTTAAGCATTTGTAAAATTCTCAAAATAACTCACTACATACATCACAAAATGATATTACATAATAATAACATGCAATTCGAAGAACTTCATATTATTGGAATCAAATTATCGTACAATCGTTTCATTTAAATCACACGAGAATTTAGAGTTACCTCTTCGGAAAAAATGATTCTCCACAAAAACAACGGCTACAATCTACTCATTTCCAAAGTTAATAACTATGTATTAACTTTAAAGAGCCACGAATTCGAAACCTTGAGAAAAACCTCTAACGCTGACTTAATTCTCAAGATAAAACTCACTCATATTATCTTTTTCTCTCTACTTTTTCTACCGGTTTTCTGTGTTTCCTCTCTCTAGTGTCTCTCTAGTTTTCTACTGTACGTGTGCTTTTATAATATATTTGGGTGTGAGTCTGGTGCTAATTAAAAGAAACGTAAGGAATGGAGAATGGAATTTAGTTTAAAATTTAGTCAAAAAATTTTAGGGTGAGATAAAAGAAGAAAATAAATAAACAAATAAATAATAATAATAATAATTAAAAAAAAATCAAAACAAACAAACAAACAAAAAGAAGAATGATTGAAGCGTGTGATGAAAAAAAATAAAAGAAATCATGCAACATAATGAGGAGAGAAACAAAAGTAAACGGGAGGAGGATTTTTAGGAAAAAATAGTTATGGGAGTTTGAGGATAATTAGGATAAAGGGTAAGGAAATTTGAATTTTTTAGGACCTTTTTTTGTCTTCATTTCCATAATATATACTATTATTTTAGACTGGTAGAAGTTGAAGGATTAAAAAATATATATACATTAAATTCACAAGCTTTATTTATTAAAATTTAAACATAAAGAGATCATATAATTTTTTGTATATTTCAGACCCCAGACCCCCTTTTTTTTTAAAAAAGAACAAAATTAAATATTTCAGTATGAAAAATAGTGTAAAATCTTTAAGTTCGATAAAAAATTAGGTGTTCATAGCATGCCCCTCTTTGCTTGGAAACATGAAGAGTTTCCATGCAGAGACGTGAACAATGTGACTAATTTTTTACTGAGACATTTATTCAAAAATGCGAAAATAAGTAAAAGAGAAGGTTTGACTAAGCCCTGACTTTGGACAAACTACCTATCCTGATTTAATGATAAGGAGTCAGGTGCAGCTCAAATATATGGAGAGACGGGGGAATAAGATAGGTAGTCGAGTGAGGTTCTGTCGAGGTTCCGATCTGTATCTCTTGCTATTACATTAAAGGCAAAATACAATAGGAGAGAAGTGAAAGATACAAGATCCTATCTACTCCACTAGCCTCGAGTCTTCATTTCGAATATTCGGTTTATCACTTAGCCCTCTTTGGATAGGTACATCGATCTCGAACTTTAATCTTATGTCACGACCCAGACCGTCATGATTGGCAACCACACTAACCATCTGGTGGGAGAACCATTAATACAACCCAAACAAAACAACTCAAACAAAAACTAAGGTATTTAAAGATACGGAAGCAGGTTTAAATGCTAAAGGAAAAATAGGGAGTTCCCATAAACTCCAATAAAGTCTAACACCCAAATGCGGACATAATGCCTAGAACCTCAAAGTCAATGTACCAAACTCTACCAAGGATAATAAGTCTAAAGAAAATGGGTACAACCCAATTAAACATAAAAAAATCTTAAGTACTAGTCTAAGCCCGAAGATGTGGACATAAACAAAAAACAAAAATTCATGGCAGCCCGAAAGAACTAGCTTACCCTTGAATTCGACTCGATCACTGGTCTTCCAAATGAGGTCTGTCAATAACTGCCTGAAGATGCTCTGTACTCAACAAAGAAAGAGCAAGTGCAGTATCAGTACACAACCACAATGTACTGGTAGGATAACGATATGGCTATCCCAATAGGTGAAACACATATAAGTCATTACCACAATAATAATACACATGCATACACCGAACATATACAATATCAATTATCACTTACGAACAACGTACAATTTCACAATCTCAAAGATATACAATTATGCCAAGTCATTGGTTCTCTCACGGAACCCACACCCAAACTGTTAGTGTACCGGTACGTGGTACACGATCCAAGTTAGTGTGCCGAACATGAAACCCGATACCATATATGTGCCAAAATGTGGCACCCAATCCAAGTTAGTGTGTCAGAACGTCTCACCTGATCCATTCAACAAGCCACAATCACAATCACAATGTACATTCTCATAATCATACAATCAAGTCATGATTCATGGCATACAATTATTCAATCATCCTCATTTACGACTAGTGTGATCAATAATGTAACATTAGCATACATACATGCACTATAATGAACCAATTACAAATATATATCACACCAACATGAAATCACAATCATCACCTACCTCAAACAAAGTTTGAATACCCTAAGAAACTTGATTCTTCTCTTTCCGGATTCTTTCTGCTTCTTCTTGGTCTACAAATAATCAATATAACACGAGGATCAATAAATGATGCCTAATTACCCAGATTAAAATTAACACTATCAACCCTAGATTAAACCCATTATCCCAATACCCAGATTAGGGATTTTTCCATCGTAAATCCCAGATTAAAACCCTCCCCCATCGATAATTACCCAAGAAACTAAGTTCTACGGATCAAAAAATGGATTCAAAGAGTGAAAACCATACCTTTATCCTCAAGAATGGTGAAATATGTCAAGAAAACACCTAGGGTCGTCTCCTAGCTCTCAAAGTCAAAAAGTGCAGAATAAAATATTTTTGGGGTTTATTTCTGACTTAAGTCGCGTTTGTCCCGCCACAACAGTCCTCACCCCACTTCAGAATCCCCGCCCTGGCGAGAATAATTCCGCCACAATAGGTTGCATGGAACCTGTGAGTCGATATAAGAGTTTCAAACTCCGATTTCACAACACACCTTCGTTCCATGACACTAAGAGAATACCTGTTTATGCTAAGATCAGTTTCGGGAGTTCTACTCGATCAAATTTGATTCCGTAAAGTCGTACGGTTTTGTTAACGTCTTAGTTATCTACTCATATGATCCAATTCATAATTAGATCTCTCAATAGTTACCAGATTTCCCTAGACCCTACTGACTCCGATTTCGTCCAAATCTAGACTAGGTTGGAAAATTCCAAGTTACTACCAAAAAGTTTTCCGGTCTAAAAATTTTCCCCGTTGCCTTTTCTATAACAACGGGAACCGGTCGTTACAATAGATACAAATTTATCCATCACTCGTCCCCGTGTGACAAACTAGGAAAACCAAGTTAAAACAAGAGGGGAGTAGTACCTGAATTGACGAACAATTTGGGATACTTGTCTCGCATATCCTTCTCGATATCCCAAGTAGCTTCCTCAACTGGACGATGCTTCCATTGAACTTTCATGGACTTAATATCTTTGGTCCTCAGCTTCCGGACATCACGATCAACAATTGCAATCAGTTCCTCCTCATAATGAAGGTCCTTGTCTAACATCACTGAGTCTCATTTTATGATGCAATCTCCGTCACCATGATATCTCTTCAATATGGATACATAAAATATTGGATGAACTTCTGATAGGTTAGGAGGTAAGGCCAACCTATAAGCCACTGGCCCTACACATTCAAGAATCTCGAATGGCCCAATGTATCGCGAACTTAGCTTGCCCTTCTTGCCAAATCTCATCACCCCTTTCATGGGTGATACCTTAAGAAGAACCTTGTCACCAGTCTGAAATGTCATATCTCTTACCTTATGGTCTGCATAATTTTTCTGTCTACTCTGGGTCGCTTTAAGCTTTGCTTGGATGCTTTTTACCTTATCTTGAGCATGCTTCACTAAATCAACCCCCGATATGCTTCACATCTCCATCCTCGAACCATCCTATGGGTGATCTACATTCCTTCCCATACAGTGCTTCAAACTGTGCCATATCTATGATGGAGGGTTAACTATTATTGTAGGAGAACTCACACAATGGTAGGAACTTATCCCTATGTCCCCCAAATTCAATCACACATGCCCTCAACATGTCCTCTAACACTTGAATAGTCCTTTCCGACTTTCCGTCCGTCTGCGGATGAAAAGTTGTACTAAAATTGAGTTGTATGCCTAATTTATCATGTAATTTCCTTCAAAACTTGGAGGTAAACTGTGTACCATGGTCTGAGATGATAGAAAGGGGCACCCCGTGCAACCTCACTATCTCTTTCACATAAACCTTAGCCAATTAGAGAGCATTATAATCTACTCTGACCGAAATAAAGTGGGATGACTTAGTCCATCTTTCAACCACTACCCAAATAGAATCAAACTTCCCCAAAGTCTTGGGAAGACCAACCACGAAGTTCATAGCTATCATTTCCCACTTCCATTCCGAAATTGGCATTCTCTGAAGCAAACCTGCAGGCCTTTGATGCTCATATTTTACTTGTTAGCAATTTTGACACTTAGCCACAAACTCCGCTATATCTTTCCTCATGCCAGGCCACCAATAAAGTTGCTTCAAATCTCGATACATCTTGGCACACCCGGATAAATGGAATATCGCAAACCATGGGATTCTGTCAACAATTTCTGAATCAAGTCATCGACTCGAGAAACACAAATCCTTCTTTTAAAACTGAGCACACCTTCCACGTCAAGAGTGGTCTGTTGTTCCTTACCAATCACAGTCTTCTTTCTAAGCTCATTCAAATTTTTATCCTAAAACTGTTTGGCCTTGATCTCCTCAATGAACATGGCCCTAACCCCAATGCTACCTGACACCCCACCTTTTTTTGAGATGCCCAACTGCATGAATTTAGACTCCAATGTCTAGATTTCTTTAGCCAAAGGTCGCTTAGTTACACTCAAGCAAGTCAAACTACCCATACTCACCGCTTTTCGACTTAGTGTATCTACCACTACATTAGCCTTACCTGAATGATATTGGATGGTCACATCATAATCCTTGAGTAACTCCATCCACCTTTGCTGTCTCAAATTCAGATCCTTTTGAGTGAATACATGTTGTAGACTGTGATGATCAGTAAATACCTCACATTTGACACCAAAAAGATAATGCCGCTAGATCTGAAGAGTAAGCACTACCGCTACTAACTCCAAAGCATGAGTTGGATAATTCCTCTCATGCACCTTCAACTCCCGCGATGAATAAGCTATGCCATTCTTATCCTGCATCCACACAACACCCAAACCTGAATGTGAAGCATCACAGTAAACTATAAAATCCTTACCTTCAACGGGTAGTGCTAGAATAGGTGTGGTGGTCAAAAGAGTTTTGAGCTTTTGAAAGCTCTCACATTTTTCAGTCCATTCAAAAGGTACCTCTCTTTTGGTCAAATTCGTCAAGTGTGTGGCAATAGACGCAAAGTTTTTCACAAACCGACAATAGTAGCTAGCGAGCCCCACAAAACTCCTAACTTCAGTCACAGAGTTAGGCCGAACCCAATTCTTAACTTCTTCAATCTTTTGGGGATCTACCATTACCCCTTCTTTCGAAATAACATGCCCCAAAAAGGCAACCGAAGTCAACCAAAATTCACACTTGGAAAATTTTGCATACAACTTTTCTTTCCCAAGAACACCCAGAACAATACGAAGATTGTCGACATGGTCTTCCTCACTTTTTGAATAGACCAAAATGTCATCAAAAGACTAGAACAAACGAATGAAGAAATGGTTTGAACACACCAATCATCAAACTCATAAAAGTTGCAGGCGCAATAGTCAACCCAAATTACATAACTAGAAACTCATAGTGCCCATAGCGGGTTCTAAACGCCATTTTTGGCACATCCTCAGGCCTAATCTTTAAGTGATGATAACCAGACCTTAGATCAATTTTAGAGAAAATGGATGCACCCTGCAATTGGTCAAAAAGATCACTTATCCGAGGCAATGGATATTTGTACCGAATGGTGACCCTATTCAATTGTCGATAATCTATGCACATCCTCATACTACCATTTTTTTTCTTAACAAACAAGACATGAGCACCCATGGTGAAGCACTAGGACGAATGAACCCTTTATCAAGAAGTTCTTTGATTTGAGCCTTAAGCTCTCTTAATTCTTCCAGAGCCATACGATACGGAGGGATGGAAATGGAGGGGTACCAAGTTCTAAATCAATGCAGAAATCTATATCTCTATCCGGAGGCATACCAAGCAATTCAGTAGGAAACACTTCTCTAAATTCTGACACCACATGAATAGACACAATAGAGGGAAACTCAACCACAACATCCTGATTATGAGCCAAATAAGCCAAACAACCCTGCCCTACCATTTTCCTAGACCGAATAAAGGATATGATCTTAGGTTGCTTAGGCTTGTACACCCCTTCCCACTCTAACTTTTCCCTTCCCATAATTTCTAGAGTCACAGACTTAGTATTACAATTAAACACAGCAAAATAGGGGGACAACCAAGTCATGCCTAAGATTATATCAAAGTCAGTTATATCCAAAATCACCAAATCATCCCCAGTCTGAAAACCCATAAACAAGATAGGACAAGCACGATAGACATGGGTTACTATGACAGACTCTCAAACGGGGGTAGAAACATGGATGATGGCATCAAGTATATCAAAAATCATATTAAACTCTGAGGCAAATCGCACGGACACATAAGATAAGTAGAACCCGGATCAAATAACATATTAGCCATCCGGTCACAAACAAGAATAGTACATATGATCACTGCGTCAAACGCCTCCGTCTCGGTCTTTCCTGGAAAGGCATAACATTGAGCCCTGTCATCATGACGGGCGACTTCCCTGCCTGGCTGCACTATACCACTGCCTACATTACCATTTCCCCTACCTCCGCGGCCTAGCTGATTTCCTTCTCGCCCACCTTGTGGACGCCGTCAACCATTATTACCATTTCCCGCGGGTACCACTACTCTAGTCTGTTGCTGCGCGGAATCCATCATGCGCGAGTGAGGACAATCTCTCCTCATATGCTCAGGTTCTCCACAGTTATAACAAGTGCGATCAAAAGATGGCTTGCTACCCATCGAAGGTGCGGCTCCCTGGCTATCCTAAATCAACTTCTGAGGTGGATTTCCTGAGTTATTACTTGTAGAAGCGGGAATAGCGTACTGAATTGGCCGGGCTGCCAGTGTCGGCCTTCCTAAACCTCTGGAGTAAGAACCCTGAAAGTTACCTGAATTCTTGGTTTTCTTAGCCAATGCCTTAGCTTAACCGTCTCGCCTCACCCCCTCCACTTTCTTCACAAAATTTGTTACCTCATTGAAGCTTTTTCGTACAGAGGTCATATGGACAGACAATACCTGCAACTCAAAATTTAGCCTTTTAACAAATAGGCGATCCTCTCTTCTTCAGTAGTCACCAGTTGCGTAGCATATCTAGACAAAGTATGGAACTTAGCCTTATAAGCAGCCACAGTCATACCTCCTTGCTCTAAATCCATGAACTCATCCTTTTTACAATCTCTCAAGGTCCGGGGCACATACTTCTCTAAGAACAGAGCATGAAATTGGATCCAAGTGAGTAGGGGTAAAACTGAAGATCTGCATTCCACATCAGCTCACCTTGAAGCTAAAAAGTCACAAACTCTACTCCATGCTAATGGACAATTCGCAACTTATGAAGCCTCTTATAACAATCTAGGATGAACTCATAAGCATCGTCACTCTCGAAACCATGGAACACAGGTGGTTTTAATTTCAAGAACTTAGTCAATATTTCATGTTCATTACCAATCATAATAGGACCCAATAAAGGACGGAAGAAAGCATCAATACCTATATTTCCACCCACCTTGGGGACAGTGATAGCAATAGGGGGATTGGCGGGAGCTTGAGTTGCTTGAACAGAGGGAAGCACTCCAGGACTAACTAATACTTTCAGGAACGACATAATATGTTGAGCTAACACTGGGTCTAAAGGAAGAATACTTGTAGTCTCAGCCTGCACCTCTTTCTCTTGTCCAATATTCTCCTCATTCTCAACCTCTACATTCTTCTCTACCTCTTCATGATGCGTAGGAGGAGCCTAATTTTTGGGAGTAGTTTCAACGGGTGCTCTATCCCTAGTAGGCGTTTCCCTTCCTCGGCTTCTACCCCTAGCTCTTCCTCAACCCCTGCTTCGATGGCGACCTCTTGTTGTGGATTCCTCAACTGGAGTATAGACAGGAGCTACGGGCCTAACGTCGTTGAACCTAGTGTTAACCATCTGCGGACAGAAGAGTGAAGGATATTAGATACCAATTTGAATCGCCAGATACCACATGGAATCAAGTTATAGTACTAAAGGATACAAGAGAAAACAGAGAGATTTCCTAAAGTCCTATAGCCTCTCAAAGAAAAGTACAGACGTCTCTGTACCATTCCGCAAGACTCTACTAGACTCATTTTGGTAAATCGAGATCAACGAACCTAGAGCTCTGATACCAACTTTGTCACGACCCAGACCGTCGTGCTTGGCGCCCAGACAAACCCTCCGGTGGAAAAACCATTACTACAACCCAAACTAAACAACTCAAACAAAAACTAAGGCATTTCAAGATACAGAATCAGGTTTAAATGCTAAAGGAAAAATAGGGATTTCCGATAAACTCCAATAAAGTCTAACAACCAAATGCAGAAATAATGCCTAGAACCTCAAAGTCAATGTACCAAAACTCTAACAAGGATCATAAGTCTAAAGGAAATGGGTACAACACAATTAAACATAAAATATTTAAAGTACTAGTCTAAGTCTGAAGATGTGGACATAAACAAAAAAAAAGAACTCATGGCAGCCCGGAAGAACTGGCACACCCTTGAATTTACGTCGGTCAGTGGTCCTCTAAACGAGTCTGTCAGTAACCGTGTGAAGATGCCCTATACTCAAAAAAGAAAGAGCAAGTGTCGTATCAGTACACAACCACAGTGTACTGGTAAGATCACGCGGCTATCCCAACAGGTGAAACACATATAAGTCATTACTACAATAATAATACACATGCATACACCGAACATATACAATATCAATTATCACTTACGAACAACGTACAATTTCACAATCTCAAAGATATACAATTATGCCAAGCCATTGGTTCTCTCACAGAACCCACACCCAAACTATTAGTGTACCGGTACGTGGTGCCCGATCCAAGTTAGTGTGTCAGACGTGACACTTGATCCCATATATGCACCGGAACGTGGCACCCGATCCAAGTTAGTGTGCCAAAACGTAACAGTCGATCCATTCAACAAGCCACAATCATAATCACAATGTACATTCTCATAATCATACAATCAAGTCATGTTTCATGGCATACAATTATTCAATCATCCTCATTTATGACCAGTGTGATCAATAATGTAACATTCGCATACATATATGTATTATAATGAACCAATTAGATATATATATATCACACCAATAGGAAATCACACCCATCACCTACCTCGAACAAAGCTTGAATCCCCTAAGAAACTTGATCCTTCCCTTTCCAGATTCTTTCGGCTTGTTCTTGGTCTACAAACAATCAATTTAACACGAGGATCAATAAATGATGCCTAATTACATGGATTAAAATCAACACTATCAACCCTAGATTAAACCCATGATCCCAATATCCAGATTAAGGCTTTTTCCACCGTAAATCCCATATCAAAACCCTCCCTCATCGATAATTACCCAAGAAACTAAAGTCTACAGATCAAAAAATGGATTCGGGGAGTGAAAATCTTACCTTTAACATCAAGAATGGTGAAAAACTGTCAAAAAAACACCTGGGGTCGTCTCCTAGCTCTCAAAGTCGAAAAGTGCAGAATTAAACATTTTTTGGTTTATTTCTGACTTAAGCTGGGTCTGTCCCGCCACAGCGGTCCTAACCCCTACAACGGCACCGCCCTGGCAGGAATAATTCTACCACAACGAGTTACCCGGAACCAGTGAGTCGATTTAATAGTTTCAAACTCCCATTTCACAATACACCTTCATTCCATGACACTCAAAAAATACCCGTTCACGCTAAGATCAGTTTCGGAAGTTCTACTCTCCCAAATTCAATTTTGTAAAGTGGTACGGTTTTCTTAACGTCTTAGCTATCTACTCATATGATCCAATTCATAATTATATATCTCAATTGTTACCATATTTCTCTAGATCTTACTGACTCTGATTTCGTCCAGATCTGTACTAGGTTAGGAAATTCCAAGTTACTACCAAAAAGTTTTTCGGTCCAAAATTGACCCCCCCCCGGCTTTTCTATAACGACGGGAACCGGTTGTTACATCTTAACATTTTAATTTAAGACTTGAAACTTATAATTTGACTTGAGTCGTTGACACTCTTCCGTATGATATTCTTGTATGGTTTTTTTCTTGATAAGATGATTCATGATATGTTGAGTTGTTACATAGGTCGAAAGAAAATCTAAATGTCATTCACATCTAACATTCTTCATTTCTCTAATCAAAATGAGGTCTTTATTCTTGAACTTCAAATTTATATACTACGTACAAACCTGCATACCATAAAAACAAAACAAAATTTTCTGCACTAGTTTGCACTCGGAAAATTTTATGAGTTATTGAGTTCGTATAAGTGAGTTATGCCCTTTGGAAGTTGGGTTGTTGAAATTAGGAAAGTTCAATTTGGTTTGGGTTATGTATTAATGCAGAATGGTAAAGTTATAGCTTATGCCTCCAGACAGTTGAAAGTTCATGAGTAGAACTACCCAACCCATGACTTGGAGTTGGCTGTCGTAGTATTTGCCTTGAAGATATGGCATCATTATTTAGATGGTGTTCATGTTTATGTATTCACTGATTAGAAGAGTCTTCAATATGTGTTCACTCAGAAAGAGCTTAAACTCAGACAAAGGAGGTGGTTAGAATTACTCAAGGATTATGACATGGCTATTCTTTATCACCCAAGTAAGCCTAATGTTGTTGCTGATGCCTTGAGCAGGTTGTCTATGGGTAGTACCGCCCATGTTGAGGAAGAAAAGAGAGAGTTAGCGAAATATGTGCATAAAATTGCACGCTTAGGAGTTCGACTAATGGATTCCATGGAAGGAGGAGTAGTGGTGGTGAATGGGGATGAATCTTCGTTAGTGTCAGAAGTAAAAGAAAAGCAAGACCAAGATCCAATTTTGCTTGAATTGATGGCAAATGTTCATAAGCAAAAAGTACTAGCTTTTGAACAAGGGGGAGATGGTGTATTGAGATATCAAGGTAGATTATGTGTACCAATGGTGGATGGACTCCAAGAGAGGATCATGGAAGAAGCTCATAGCTCCATATATTCCATTCATCCGAGTTCCACAAATTAAAGATGTATCGTGACTTGAGAGAGGTATATTGGTGGAATAGTATGAAGAAGGGCATTGCAAAATTTGTTGCTAAGTGCCCAAATTGCCAACAAGATAAAAGTAGAGCACCAAAGGCCTGGTGGTTTGGCTCAGAATATAGAACTGTCGGAATTGGAAGTGGGAGATGATTTATATTGATTTCATCACAAGTTTACCAAGGTCTCGCAGGCAGCATGATTCTCTTTGGGTGATTGTCGACATAATGACAAAATCAGCCCACTTTTTGCCGATAAAGACTACTCATTCGGCAGAAGATTATGCTAAGTTGTACCTTCAAGAGGTTGTAAGACTTCATGGGGTTTCGGTCTCCATTATTTCAGATAGAGGTGTGTAATTTACTACACAGTTTTGGAAGTCATTCCAAAAAGGCTGGGGTTTAAAGGTGAACTTAAGTACTGCCTTTCATCCTCAAACAAATGGGAAAGCAGAGCGCACTATTCAGACCTTAGAAGATATGTTGAGGGCTTGTGTGATTGATTTCAA
>NW_006239049.1:406107-406454 GCF_000226075.1 Solanum tuberosum | reverse complement strand
TTAGGAGAAGGGAGTTAGAGTTTGAAGTAGATGATTGGGTATATCTAAAAGTTTCACCAATGAAGGGTGTTATGAGGTTTGGTAAGAAGGGGAAGCTTAGTCCCTAGTATATTGGACCTTATCGAATATCCAAGATGATCGACAATGTAGTTTATGAGTTGGAGCTACCCCAAGATTTAGCATCGGTTCATCCGGTATTTCATGTCTCCATGTTGAAGAAGTGCATGGGTGATCCTCATTGATCATACCAACTGAAGATATTGGAATCAAGGATAACTTATTTTATAAGGACATTTCTGTTCAAATTCTAGATCGCCAAGTTCGCAAGTTGAGAACAAACGAGGTGG
>NW_006239049.1:405780-405989 GCF_000226075.1 Solanum tuberosum | reverse complement strand
AAGAGATATCCACATCTCTTCGAATCCGGAGAGGTTCCAAATTAAGGTACTATTCCTTTCTTGGTATTTATTTATAAGTTGGCATGTTGTTTTGCATTTGCTTATGGGTGATTAAACTCAACGTTGCATGTTACACCCTTAGCCTAGTAAGCGTAATCTCATTCGAGGATGAATGTTCCCAAGGGAGAGATATTGTAACATCTTGCAAA
>NW_006239049.1:388500-405739 GCF_000226075.1 Solanum tuberosum | reverse complement strand
AAAATCTAGAAATTTTGTTAAGTTAGAATAAATTGAGTTTTGGGCATTTTCAAATGGCCATAACTTCTAGCTCAGGATGAGTTAGAGGTACTTCTAGATATGGTAGGAAATCTCTTGGAATGATATTTCCAACGCCGCTGAGTTTGCACAATTTCGAGTTCGTATAAGTGAGTTGTGCCCTTTGGGAGTTGGGCTGTTCAAATTAGGAAAGTTATTTTTAAAGGGTAGTTTGGTCTTTTCCTTGCCCAATGATTTTATTTAATTTTTGGTAATTAAGTTAGGGTCTAATCAGAATAAGATCCGTTTAAGCTTTTACCAAACTACGCTAGGGCTTGGAGAAAAGAGAAAAGAAGAGGAGAAAGGAGAAGAGAAGCAAGATTCGTCAAGATCGTCGAGTTTAGCTTGTGGATTTTGTCGGGGGTGATCCCTACAAGGTATGTGAGATCACATAGCATTGGGTTAGTTCACCCACACGCCAAACATGTTTAATTCAGCGTATTTTCATCCTAAAAAGATTGAGAATTTGATGGTCTTGATAGTTGTTCTTGAATTGATTTCGTTCTTGAATATGAGTTGAGATTAAGAAGTTTCTTGATATTAAAGTGTTGATTCCTTGAATTTTATGAGTTAGATTTTGTGTATATGACTTGGGTATCTGATTCTAAAGTGAAATTGAAAAAAAGAATCGATTAAAAATGATTTAAGATCAGAAAACGAGACCAAAAGTTCGTCAGATTTTTGCCTAAGGAACAGGTGGTGCGACATGCCCCCATAGCGCCAGGAAGGCTGGGGCGGTGCACCAGCAGTGCACCATTTTGGAGCCCTAGTAAATTGGGTCTGGCGCGGCGCCCCAGATACACTCCCGGATCGTCATTTTTTACAAGTTTTTCATCGTTTAGCCTAGTTAAGTCCTTCTAAAGTGTACTAACACTTTCCATTGATTCTAACTACTCTAAATGACTTCTAAAAATCTAGAAATCATCCAGAAACATGAATTATAACCTTGAATCCATAAATTCAAATTCAAGGAAAGTCAAGAACCAAGTCTAGAAAGTTCTTAGAGTCTTTTCAAGAAGTCTTTTGCAAATGTCTTTAACTTTGTTTTAAGACTTAAAGTTCAAGTTGAGTAAAGAGTAAAGAGTAAAGTTTGAAGTTCATTTCTTCAAAGAAGTATATGGGGACTATGTATTCACAAAGAGTTTTAAAATGTTTTCACATTTAAATAAGAACAAAAACTGAGATTTCCAAAGAGCCTTTGAGCTATTTTTCATAAAAGAGTAATTGCTTTCTAAATGAAGCAAGAGAGGAAAGTTTGATTTCCAAGATAGCCTTTGAGCTAAGTTTTGAGCAATTATCTCAAATCACAGAAAGAAGTATGTTTTTAAACATAAGAGCTAGTATCATATTTTGGGAGTAGTATTGAGCACCGATATGGGGAGAGTTCAAACAACTCACAGCCCCATAAACCATCTAACCATCATGGGTTAAAAAGGGTCATAGTTTTTAGATGATTCATTTAGTGCTTTTTAGCATAGACTAGTGGATCCACTTAGTAGTTCAGGTTCTATTCCCTTGGCAAGGTATAGGACGGCCCTGGCAGCGTGAGGATAAATGTTGTATCATCACAATAGCTCTTACGTGATGGTTGTCGATTAAGAGAAACTCCCACAGAAGTAATGGTATTCTTATATACACAATTTATTGTATGTTTCCATACATTTCAGAGTTATATGTATCTTTGTATACACACAGAGTTAACATCATATTTTTAAACAGCTTTTCTTTATATTGCACTTGCTTTAAATTTCTTTATATTGAAATGAGTTCAGTTATGTTGAGTTGAGTTGAGCCAGTTAAGTTCTTCACTTCCTTTCAAGCTTAAGTTATGTTTAGCATTCTAACCCGCATACTCGTACAATCAATGTACTGATGCCAGTTGGCCTGCATCTTCTTATGATGAAGACGCATGTAACCAGGATCAGCATCCAGCGCATCGTTGATCCAATTAAGCACTCATAGTCTTGTGGTGAGCCTTCTTGTTTCCAGAGGATCCCTTTTATTGCTTTTAGTTTTATTAGTTAGTTTATTAGGATGTCATGGGTCTTTCACGACATCCATCTCAGTTGTTTAGAGGCTTTATAGATAGACAGCCAGATGTTAGTTCTTGAGTTTTCTATTTCCTATTTTAATGGTTGAGACTTGAGTTGCCACTTTTGGCCAATAAATGTTATCTTGATACATTCTAAGTGTTTATTGAGCAGTTCAGTTTACTTTTAAAAGTATTTTCTTCATGAGTTAAGTCTTCCGCTGAGCAAGTAAGACAGGCCAAGGGTTATCTTGGGGCGAACAATGGTTCTTGAGTTCCAGCCACGTTCGGGGTGGGCATGGTAATTGTGCCCTGAATTCTACCAGGGGTTATTGTGCCCTGTGAAGACATGAAAATAAAATAAGGGTTATTGTGCTGTAAACACAACCAGGGGCTTTTGTGCCCTAGGAAGACAGGAGAATAAAGTAGGGGTTATTGTTCCCAAAATGCAACCATGGGTTATTGTGCCCTAAAAGCAAGGCACCTATAGTTGTGACACCAGTGGAGAAGAGTTATGATAGTGAGGGGGTTTACGCCATGCACCACACCACCTCAGGCAGTGAGGATGGTTCCCAGGAGAACTCTTTGGCTTCTATCTCTAAGTCTGAGTTATGATCAGTTACTACATTCTTGGAGATCAGAGCTTCGCTCCAAATCATTAAATATCCATCTTGGATCCCGATGCCTCCAACACCTACTCCTTTTCCACCACAGCCAGTGGTCCCAAGACCACCAGTTCAGGGTCCTTCTCCCCAGTCACTCAACCGACTAAAGGCAGAGGGTTTGAGGACCATTCTAGAAGAAAAGAGATTGTCTACTAACAGTTTGTTGGACAGGTATCCAGAGTTATGGAACACTATCAAGGTCCACAAGTTCAAGATATTTACAAAATCTCGGGGTCCCTACATTGCTACTTGGGTTTGAGAGTTCTATTCAACCTACAGTGAGCTAATGCCAAAGGGGAATAAGAAGAAAAGTGCCTTCAAACTAGTGGACTTCGTGGTAGTTCGGTGAAAGAAAGTGAAATGTCGTTGCTTAGAAAAAAATGCGGTACTAGGATGTTCCTTGGATATTATGCATAATTACATCAACTTGGTCCAAAGACAGACCTTAGAGGACCTTAAGGGTTGGCTGTCACCCCTTATAGCCGATGCCACCCTGAGGTGGATAGAGGTAGGTGCACCAATAAAGAAAAGGGAGCTCAATGTTGCTGCCAGATACTGGTTCGGGTTCATCAGTAGCACCATTATGTCATCCCAGAACGAGTCCATCCTCAGACACCCAAAGGCAGCCTATCTAGGGTCTATCATTAATCTCCAGAAACTGAATTTGGGGTTGCTGATTAAGCAGGACATAGCCATGAGGGCCAAGCAAAGAAATACCTTTCTCCCATTCCCGGTGTTGATCACCTAGTTGTAAAGACAGGCCCATGTTTCGAGATATGCAAACACGGATGTAGAGGTGACACCCACCTTCTCTACTGACATCCGGCATATTGTGGCCAAGTATTTACGGGATGAGGCTGACAGGAGGGGGGCAGCATCGGTGGATACATCCCCAGAGATTGATGTTAACATGTTGTCGATAGAGGCAATCATGCCCCCTCGGGCTAGGGGGCCTTCAGGAACTTATGGACCTTCTGCTTCTGAGACCCCTAGTACATATGTTGCACCCCTTCTCACTAGATCTTCTACTGCTGGTGCTTCTGCCTCCCAACCCCCTATCACCCAGACTATGCTTTACAAGATGGGCCATTTGGCCCAATCTACTGATGTGTGTGTCTCTCAAGTAGAGGTAATTATGCTTGGGGATGATAGAGCGGGATATTGATGCTGCCTTAGCCCCCATTAGGGCTGATATAAGGGAGCATGGTGTTCAGATTGAGGGAGAAAAGTTGGCATTGGATGCCCTGACTGTTATAATGGAGGAGTGTGAGAAGGGCTAGGAAGCTGCAGATGCTGTTACGGCCTTGAAGGCCGATATTGTGGGGTTGCGTAGAGATGTGGACACGTTGAAGTCCACTGATATGTCGATGTTGTTCGATATGGTGGAGATTCTCGAGGTCTCGAGCACAGATATTCCCATTTGTTTTGAGGTGCCTCCGACTACTACCAGAGATGAGACTAGAGCTGATGATGTTGCTGCTGAGTTCGAGGTTGAGACAGATAAGGAGAAGTTTGGTGTTCGTGAGGAGATAGTCTATGATGATTTGACTGACTTGGAGGGTGCCATGTTTGAGATTTCTAGGCAGGCATCGCTTCAGGACACATCTATGGTGGGCTATAGTGGAGCCAAGGTTGATGAGACACCAGGCACTGATGCCCAAATAGAGGGAGTGGCCGACATGCAAACTTCACCCTAGGCCTAGCCTGGCAGGCCGACTTTTTGCCTCCCTTTATGTTCTTTTTTTAGAATAATTTTGTTTTTATTTGCATTTTAGGACAATTGCTTCATTTTGTTGGCGGGGTGAGGTATTTCCATACCTACCTCTTGTGGGCTATTATTTTTTTGTGAATATTGGTGTGATTTTGGTGTTTTCATATATATTGGTTGTTGATAAATTGTGGCCCATTGTTTTAATATGAAAATGGTTTTGAACCATATTTAAAATTGTTGCCACCTCTTTTGTGTGTGATTGTGGTTGTTCTTGTGCAAATTTGAGTGTCGGTTATAGTCAATACCAATGACTTGAATAGTGCTCTTAATTGAACAATATGAATGTGCAAGTATAGTGAGGCAAACTAAGTTACATAGGCAATATGTGAACTTTTAGCATCTCGTTATGACTTGCCGAATGTCGATTAAGTCTCTTGTGATGAACATTGCACGCTAGCTAGAAAGTATGGAGTCTTGTTTGATAACTGTATCGAATACAGTGTGTGGTGAGGTTGTATTGAATAGTGTGTTTGATGACACCAAGAATTTTCCCTGTTGGTCCGATTGATTGAGTGAAGCAAGCAATTGAAATGATCTTAGGCAAATGTTTTGAAGAGTGAACCAACTTGACAACATACCTCTTTGTGGCCAACCTTGTGAGAAGTGTGAACCTTGCTTGGCACCTTTTGAGCCTATTCTTTTCTTTGGAATAGAAGTGTGAAAAAGAACGAAAGTCAAGAAGTGTGAAAAAGTCCCCCTTGATGGATTGTTGTGAAAAAGATGGAACCCCTCCATGTAAAAGAACTAAGGAAATGAAAGAGAAGAAAAAGGTAGAAAACGAAAAAATGAAAAATGAAAAAGAAGTGTTGTGAAATAAAGTGTGTCAAAGAAGTAAAAGAAATGGGGTAGCCGGCGATTCATGTTTAGTTGAATAATGGGGTGGATTATGAACATGTTTGAATGTGAAAGAGAAGGAGAAAAAGTGGTTTCATGTCATACTTCATGAAGGTAGAAGCCACTAAGCCTAAATGAACATACCTTTACTCTCAGCCCCATTACAAGCCCTAAAAAGACCTTTGTGATCTTGAGTGAGCTAAAATGAACATTGATTGGAAAATAAGGGCAAGCCTATGGGTGGAGTCACACATATGTTCATCTTTGTGAGTGTGGGAGTTGTATGTGATTCCGGGCTATTAAATTGTTGTGAAATTTATGTGAATATGGAATCATTTTTGTTGTGAGGGCATTTGAACACCTTTGTTGAGCTTTAACTTGCATTTGAAGACAGCATTGTGAGCTTGAGAACATTGATAATGGTGAGTCACAATTTGAATATTTGAGTGCACAATTGAGCATTGTATGTGTAGTTTGAACCTTTTATGTGCATTTATGTTGAGTCTTAAGCAGCACTATTTGTAGACATCCTTGTTGAACTGATTGAACTTGAATTTTACTAGAGGACAAGTAAAAATTTAAGTTGGGGGTGTTGATGAGTCTGAGATTTCATTTATTTAGGGCTTTGTTTTGATAGTTTAAGTGTCCTCAAATGCTTAATTTATGCTCTAACCTAATGTTAAAGTGTTGATTTGAGGTTATGAAGACTAAGGAGCAAGTCAAAGACACTACCGGGCGAAAAGGAGCAAACAAGTTGAGGAAGTGAAGAAAAACGATCCTGGTGATCACCAAGACCACTCGGCGAACCACTGAGTGGCTCTTTAGCTCGCCCAAAGTTCCAGCGTGCCAGTCCTGGGGAGGAACCGACTTGATGACAGAAATGGGCAGTCAGGGGATCGCCTAACGACTCCGCGATAGCAACCTTGAACCTCTAAAGTCACAGAACCCTAAAGACAAATGGCCAATGCAAACTGGTGATGGATTGGAGCGAAGGGAGGATCGCGGACTGGGTTGGCGAGGCACGACTTACTTCGCCCAATGGCCCTTCAGGGCAAAAATTGGACAACTATAAATTGAAATTTTAAATGAAGAGTGGGGAGTTCCTAGAGTTCTAATTCCCTGAGTTTGAGAGTTTGAGTTGTTCTCTGAGTGTTTGAGTTTCCATTGTAGACTTTGAAGCTCTTGAAGCTTAAATTTGAGGATATGCAAGTGGGTTTTGGAATTTATTTAATTTGGAGCATTGTAAAGACTTGAAAACTTTTACCCAGCTCATGGCTAATATAGTTGGTAATTATTTCTATCTTTTTATGATGTGTAGCTAAAACCCCAATTCTTGGGGTGTGATCATGTGATTATTGGTTTAATTAGCATATAGGTATTGTCATTTATTGATTTAAATGCTTAATTGAAGTGGGTTTAATCGATTGTTGCGTATTAATCTTTGAATTGTAGTTGCAAATGCAATTCTAACTTAGAGTTCTGGGCTTGCTTGAAAAAGAAGTTTAAGAATCAAGGTTTTCGATTTAATGATTGTAGCTACCGGGTTGATGTGGATTTAGCTCGAGAGAGTAACTCCTAAGCTCGATTCTACCTATCTAGCTCGAGAGAGTAGATAAATTAAGGTTTTGGACTGTTCTTATTGCTAAGCTTGTCGAGGTTCGAGAGAACTCGCTGAATCGTAATAGTTGTTTGAGAGAAAACTATTGCACCTATAGTCTAGCCTACCTATTGAGATTTAGCATTCGTTAGTAAATTTCTATTAACCATATAGCATAATTAGCCTATAATCGATCACATCTCGAAAATTCCTCTTAATATTGTTGAAACCCCCTGCTTTCGTAATTGTTCCAGTTCATTATTGTTAATCCAATCCCCCATCTGACATTTGTTGTCAATCCTTTTAATTTAACTAAATATTTTCAATAATTTCTATTCCTGCCACCTATTAGATTACATTTGTAACTTCGTAACTGAATTCGAACTTGTACCGCTCCTTGTGGGTTCGACCCCAACCTTTCATTGGGTTTTATACTAGATTATGATCGCCCATACCTAGTATTGGATGAGGTGTGGTTGAGCGCTTATCAAGAAAGTTTTTCATAATGAACATGTTTATATGCTACATTCTATGCACTTTAAATCATAATATCACACTCAATACATAACCATACGTTTGCTTGTTTATAGACTACTTTCTCACATGTTATATATCTTCTTCTTTTTTTAAATCTATGATACAGATCTCACAGTTCATGCATTTTATCTATTTTAAACTACTCCTATAATATACAATTGATGGGTTGTAAGATATAATTTTATATATTTGAAGGTATGTTTATATATTGACTATCTTTGTGGTTTAAAGATTATATGTTGTGGTCCCCTAGAAATTATTTATGTATATGCTATGTCCTAAATTGTCAATGTTTTTGATACATGTAACTTATATATTATAAATAACAAAGAACTTTAATACAAATATTAAATTATTTGGATTGATTTTCCACTTACGATGTGCCCCATAACCTAACTATTTGAAGGAAGCATAGTATATGTGTATATATCTAGGTATCACTTGGTATTGGTCCAATGGTTAAATAAAATTTAGATTTTATGTTTCTTTGTTTAAATCACATTCTATATGTTATAGCTTGAGTTTTAACATGACATGCATCCTTATAGCTATAGAGCTTAAGTTACTAATAAATTTTGTTTGTACTCCTCTGTGTGCTCATCAGTTTGCATGCTGAATTTTCTTTTGTAAAAAAATTCCTTATGATTTATTGGTGTATTTTCTACTTCGGTGTGTAACTTTAGAATAATATATGGTTAAATATTACTCATTGTATAACCATAATACTTTGAGCGTTGGAGTATGTTGTCCATCGCACTATGATTTTTTTTATTGAACTCATATGTTTGTGGTAACATGTACCCTTTAAAATCAATTAAAAGATACAATGGCCATAGTCAATAAAAAAATCCAACTAAGAATCAGGGTCAAATCCTACAGGAAATGGTATATCATAGAAAATTCTATCAAGATTTTTTTATTGTAAAATCATTCATTTGTAATAGTAAAAAATAAGTGGGTTGATGATTCCACCAATTAATAAAATGATTTGAATATCAGTTGTTACAACTTATCTAAGATTTCAGAGAATTCCAGAATTAACAAGCAATCTAGGGGTGTGGGGATTGAAAATCAATGTTGCATAGGGGTAATTGTGCTGCTCGATAGTGATGCACATTCATAATAGGCTAGGTCATCTTCAATAACGCTAATCTTCTTTCAATCTCACAACATCCTTGCATAGAATGTCCTTTCGGTCTCATCTATATGCTATACTAAACAACTCAAAACCTTACTCTACTCTCTCTTTCGATGCAGAAGTTGGGAAAATAGTTCCGACCCATAACCTCTATTTTCAAGAAAGTTAGAGACATAAAACCTAAATTTCTAGTATCGAACTAATTACCCACTCCAATAAATCTCTTTGGAGCAACAACCGAAGATCGGAAGTAGGAACTAAGTTTTCAATCATAACCCATAAGTTAATCCCATGCTAAATTAGCCCAAATTCATGTATGAACAACTTCAAAACAGAGCATAACAATATACCGATTATGTAAAATTAACACCCAACCCCACAAATGCACTCCTAAATCTTGGGATTTTAGCCACCATAAAAAAAAGCAAAGAAATTATACCTTAAACGAAAGCAACCATGGGTAACATGAAATTAGGCCATTACAATCAAACTCACTTTGAATTAAACTTAAATTTGTCAATTTCAAAAACAAAGTTGAAAATCCCCCCAAAAACTAGAGAGTGTTCTTCACAAGGTACAATTGTTTTTTCTGGAAATTCTCTCATTATTCAATTCCCAACTCACCAAAATCTCTCTTTTTTTCTCTCCTTTGGGCTATTTAAAGTTTGCCAAAAAATTTCCCATAACTCAACATGCTACCCTTTAGGTGACGTGAGTCGGGCTTGCAGAACTCATTCAGTGAGTTGACCTTCATGCTTCAGCTCACCTTCTCTTGTGCTAGGCTTCAAGTGTTTGAACCTCAATTGGCGAGCTCGTTTGAGTCTGTCTTTAGCACTCGGCGTATCACTGAGTACCACCTTTGTTTCCCTTTCAAGCCTTCAATTTTTCTCTTTGTACTGTCACTTTCGGTGATGATCAACTAGGTCGCTCTTCTCATTCGGCGAGTCGCCTTCTTTTGGAGTTCTCCAACCTGCCTCGATAAACACAAGTGTTGTTTATTATCACTTTGGGTGAGGTCATGCTCACTAGGAAATTCCCCTTTCCTGTGTGACATTCGTCAATGTATAGTTTGCACTTCTCTTTACGTTTTTGACCATTATTTCAAACATTCATCCTTGACTTTTCCATTATTCTTTGTAGCTACAAATCATCAAAATATCATCAGAATAGGACATATTTAAATATTGAAGAAACTAAATATTGAGCTAAGTCGGCCTGAAATAATTGCAAATCTACCACTTATCAGTTTGTACTTTATTTGATTATGTTTCCTTTCAATCTTAATATATAAATTCTAAATATATTTTTATATATTACACGTATGTGCCTTTGAAATAGATAAGTAAAGAAAGATTTCCTTTGTGAGCAACATTTTGTAGTATGTGGTGATTTGATGTTGTTTTTCTTAAACGTTATTTTATTGATATGGTGTATATCATCACTAAAGGGGAAATGGCCTGTGCTGAGCACGGGCCAAATAGTAAGCTTTTACAATTAATGACTAATACAGACAAAACAACAACAATTTCTGCCAACAAAAATAAAGATGTAAGTCTCCGATGAATTATAGCATGTGGCTACAAGAGCAGAACCAAAAGCAGTTATTATTAGGGGTTGCTAGAAACAAATTACATGTTAATTCAAATTGGATAAATAGAGAAATTCCTAAGATAGTAACAATGCAGAAGTACTACAACCTATTAGAATTAATCTTATCTATAGTTTGGAAAGAAAGCTCATCCTTGCAACATTAATACCACTCACTCAAATACATAGTTTAAAGTATTACATCTTATCGTATCGTTTGAAAGAAACCTCACAAAGTCACCCTATGACTTCATCTAACTTAATGCCATGAGAAAAATCTAACTTATTCGTACACAAAATATGATTCAAGTAAATTTGTCAAAAAAGGAGGTCAGGTCAATTTATAAATGCCACCAAAAAACAGAAAACATACAATTTATTTTGTTAGTTAACATTTTTATGTCAACTTTATAATAGATTTTCACACATGAGCGAAACTACTAACACATTTTTCATTGACATTAGTATTGTGAGTTGATCTAAATATACGAAATCTTGAAGGAACATATTTACCTTGGATATCTCTGTTATTTTTATTTTTTAAGAGCTTAGTATGTCCTTTATTCCTAATTGATACACCATAGCTCTTGTAATAAATTGTTTCAATTAGACAATTCTTATCATTCATAAGGAACATCAAAGGAAATTTCAACTTCAAGTTCAAAATAGCAAGGAAATTATAGAGAGTTAACAGAAATAACATTCGAAAAAACAACAATGCATAAGAAAAACTATATAAAAGAGGAAGTATCTAGTTTTATTTGTGTATAATATTTTTGTGCATTACATCCGAACATTATTTATTAGGGGGTCAATTCTACATGCTTTTCTAATTACCTGGCAATACATTCAGTACATTATGTAACATCACTATCGCAGTATGCCAGTATCACTATAGATATCCTAACCAATGTTATTTCTTCTATGCTAAAATTCTTTTGGATCATTTCCTTAATTCAAAATTTTCTAATGTTCTATTTGGTTTGCTGCTCTGGTTCAGCAATTCTGCTATTAAAAGACTATAATTTTATATTTAATTCTTCAATTAGCTTTTCATCTAACTTGTCATTATCCAGGACAGTAAGTCTCAAATATAGAGAAAAAATCTACTGCTTAACTAGTAACCTCCTAAACCATGCAAGAATATTAAGAAGTAGATAACAAAAGATTTACTCCTCAATTGTGCAAGCTTCAGCATATCAAATAAACAATTTCCTTTACTGCCACACCCTTGAACTATAAACTTTGTTATTAATGATGTTAAAGATATAATATCTCTCTGGACTTGAATTGAACATATTGCACACTTAGTATATGAAGATGGCGTAATCTCATAAGTTGGATCTACAGAAGATGGTGTGTAGGCAAGACTCTTACCCTTAGTATATGAAGGCATATAGCCTCTTTTCATTCGAACCTCAATTCAATATATAATTACAAATTGTGAAAAAAAATGAAATCACAAGTGCAATTGCTATTAAAAAAAAAAACCGACAACCACCCAAACATAGAAGCACATAGAAGAACCATAACATAGAGAAAAGGGAATAAAAGAGGAGCTTAATAATCTCAAGCAACTCCTCCAAACTACCCTGTAATGAGAAAGGATATATAGTCACTTACAATCCAACGACATTTGTTGCTCGTTAAAAGTCATTAAACCTAAAAAAAAGTAAACCTTTGAGTATAGCAAATGAGATTAATATTTTCAATAGTCAGAAAAACACAGTTTGATAAGAGAAAAATAGGAGAATTAAAAAGCAAAAAATGTTATCCTAATAAATAAAATTCAACTCCTTATCTCTGTATGAGTCGTCCATAGATCAAACAACTTCATTGTAGTCTTCGTCCATTTATTGTCCTTGAACTCCAAGTAAGACTCTGCATTTTGGTCTTTGGAGAGTAATTCAATTAAAAAAAAAACCTAATTTTGAAACTTTTTCATAAGCGCATGCATATATGCAGACCAAGCAAGAGGTCAAAATGAAGTTAAAACTCACCAGAAAGAGTACTAAATTGAAGGACCCAAGAAGAGAAACGATCCGTGAAGAGTCGGCGTCAAGGCTTGGCCTTGTCACCGCCGTCCTCCGTCATTAGTTCTTAGTTCTGACCTCCGAGAAGTTATTACTATTCCTTTAAAATTCATCGGTGAATCACAGAGAATAGGATTTAAGTTTTTTTTTTTTTTGGCTTAATTCATGTTTGATTAAGAATTTTCAAAGTACAACGGTCTGTTGGACCAAAAAATACAGTTGTCTCTAGGACAATGAATGCACCAAATGTGTTATTTTATCACTTAAAATTTTCACAATTCCAAGAATGCCCCTATTCGTCTTCTCACATTTCCAGTACAAAGTACAAATTTTGGAAGTTGTGTTCGTCCTCTATGTTATTGGCCTATATATATTAGAATATAAATATTTAGGGTTGGGATAGTTCCGTAAATAGATGAAATTTTGTAAAAAATTCAAAATAGGTCCTAGATTGTCCCTCGCATGCATTTATTTTTACTTTAGGACAAATGTCTCCAAGGGGAGGATGTAACACCTCAGGTTTATCACGAACCTATGCAATACCCAAATACATGGAAAGAAAGGGAAATGGTGACACCTCTAGTTCCATGTGGAAGTAGAGGAGTAGTACAATAATTATGTGTGTAGGTAATGGGTGACACTTAACTTTATTATATATGTATAAACATAATTAACTTTTTAAATTATTTATTAATTAACAACAAATGCTCTTTCTATTTTTCAAAATGGTTCTCGCCTAAACTTAGCTATACACATATATACATTTAAGCGTTTTACATTGCACTTGGTGTAATCAAATTTCAGCAAGTTATTGTAGTTTAGGTTCTTTATATATATTCACGAAATATCACCAACAAACACAAGATGTCATTTTTGGGGTTAAGCCATGTGATTTCTCCGTTATTGTTTTGATACCTACAAGGCGTGAATATCGAATTATAAAAATCATAAGTTTTGGCCAAGAGAATTGGATAGTTGGAATTCAGGGCAACTTTTTAAAGTAAACTCAGAATTACATTTAAGAATAAATATTTATTATTATTCTATTTCTATCTTTGAGGAATATTAAGAAAAAGTATTGCTTCCACAAGGAATGAAAATACTATTTTAATTACCTAATAAATATTAAAAAATATTGTATCATATAAAATGAAAAAAATATAGTACATACTTTATTTTTATAAAAATAATTCATATTCGTGCATGAAATCTTTGACTTGTTTTTCATCCTTCAAAGCATAATTTTTTCTCTTATAAAAAAGGTTTATTAATTAAGAGAAATAAATATATAGACTAGATACAATTCTGATAAAATATGATCTTGACCAACATTTTAGGATGAATATTTATTATTCTCTCTTTCTATCTTCGATGCTAATTCAAAAAATATATTAATTCCACAATAAACTAGAAGGAAAAAGAAATACTATTTTGACTATCTAATAAGTTTAACCATAAAAGGTAACTTTGTTGAAATTTTAGTAACGAAATCCAAATATGACATGAATTTAATGACTTGATATTTGTTCAAGGTACTTGTTCACTATAAATACAATTTTATACTTCCTTTCAAACTATTACATACAACTTTAAGATTCATTTTCTTATCTTTCCTTGTATTAGCCAAAGCCTTTTTTTCTGTTTGGATGAATTTTTTCTTAAGAGAAAAGAGGAAACTGTACTTGTAATCAACAACATGCCGATCAAATGGTAACGATTTTGAATTTACTAGAAACATAACATTTTTGAAGATTTTGGTGTGTATGCTTAAGTGTACAGTTTGTTACTTTCTTTGTTGTTAGGGTTCTGCATTGGCAGCCAAATGCAGGCACAACAGTCAATAGTCAAATACTGATAGAAGTATCTAATTGTGCTGAGAGCATTAATGGTGTTAAAGAAGGAAGATGAAAAAATACGTTTACCTTCTATAAGCCCATACTCAAAGGTATTTCATTACTTATTAAATCATATGTATGTAAACACAATATAAAGGAATAATTTTTTTTTCTCTCGATGCATTATAAAGATTAGATTTGGGAAGTTTTTCTCCTTTGTAAGTAATCTATAAAGAAGCGAAAAAGTATTGAAAAATTTGGGTCATGAATAGATCTAAATGTAAGATAATTTATATATCTCACATTTCTAACTTACACATCATGTCATTTTTAAGAGTACTTTTGTGGCCATATACAAGATTTGATTGGTTATTGATTTATTTTTTCTTTTTACTAGAACAAGCAAATGCATCGGAATTTCCCCAAAATATTTTGGGGGTTTCACTTCAAGAACAACCCAACAAGTTTTACATGGCACTTAGTAGGCAACGACTGATTGTGGAAGCAGAGTCATCAATGCAGACAATAATGGAGAACTTACAATCTTACAGAATGAAGGTTGCAGTTAATTGTGACGATTGTATTATTGAGATCTGCAAATTATTGTTCTTATTGTAAGTGGATGATATATTTATATAGCACCATCAAGGATTTTGTCTTCATAAATACTTATTAAAATATTTGACTGATATAGGGGTTTCAGTATCAACATGGTGACTTTCGGCTTCCTGTAGGCAACGTTGTTTAAATAAATTCTGAGAGCTTGAGCAGAATAGTTATGGAGGTATGCCAATACTTTTAGAGATTTATTCTCAGTTGAAGCTTTTTATGTGGTTAAGCCTTTTTTTAGAACATAACTATGTTGTAATATATTATGCTTTTTTTACTCCGCATGGAGAGGAATTCAATTATTGTCCTTTTCTTGATACGAAATGATAGTTGGATTAACAAATTTTAAGCAGTTTCTATTATGAGCATGTTTGCCTCATAAGATGTTTGTTTCTTTTGTAGATGGAGTATCTTTTGATTTCCTCATGGGAAACATCACATCTGATTATGAATGAATTCTTCGAGATATGGAAGGAAACTCTTGGAAGAAGATCATTATTGGGTCATTTTATACACGTTGAACCAAATTTTTTAGAGTATGGCCTCTCTGATCAATACACTTCACAACACACAATTGTACAATATGCTAGTATCTTGGCTCAAATGGCAGCAACATCTCAATCATCACAAGCAACTAGAAATTAGAATGTTTCTTGACATTATAAGATTTTTCCTTATCTTCTGAAATGAGTTCTTTATGTTCATAAATAAATTGGGAATATGCATATTGAACGTTATATCACTATACAACTACTTTTTATTTACTTGCAACTAAAATCAGAATTTCAGATCAATGTAATTTCTTTTCCTTTTAGTGGGTTATATGGAAGTTAAATATTTTATTTTTGTCTAAGGAATTGAGCTAGATGAAGCAAATCTAGCTCATGATCATTTTTGAACTCAACGATTGTACCTTGGTCAAAACATATAGTAGGAGTTCAAACCAATAAATATAATATAATCTTGTACCAAACATCTAGTTCGGTAGTTATTTCTCTGTATGATAATGCAATGGTATTTCCCTTCGAACGAGCTTGTATAAAGAAAATGACACTGACATTAAGATATCATGACAAGTGGGATCTCGAAAAAACTAATTAAATTTATCTATTGGATCTTTGTTTGACGAAGTTTTTTGTCTACCAATTAAATTTTATAAATGAAATTAATGTATTAAATATTTTATAAAAAGTACAATTGTAAATTTACTAAATATCTATAAATATTTGATAGTTAACCATTTATTATTGATGTATTGATTTGGACTTTCTATACATTCTAGAAATTCATAGACTTCAAATTATGAATTTGCATATGCAGTAAATGCAACAAATATGTCGTTAAACTAATTGATGTAAGCTTTTATGTTAATTTTTAACTATTTACAATGGTATAAACATCGAACACATATTAAATATTTGCATGTATCACATCATCATTCACTCACTTAGTTGGATATATATAGTTGCCTTTATCTCGTTGTTAACAACTCACCTATTGTCACACTAGTTCATGCACGTGCTGAATGAGCGACTAATTATGACCTAATTAAATCAATCACATGGTATATGATCTAAGCATCTTCTTTTTTTTTTAAATAATATTTTTGACTTCCCAAAAGTTTGATCAAACAATCTATTAGTGATATACTGTTGGCCAAGCTTTCAAAATTATATTTTATACCAAAATAGAGATGCAAATCAATTACTTTTCACAAGCTATTAGTGGTAGATTGTGTCACGCCCCGAGCCTACACCCTGGGCGGGACTGGCAAACTTACTCAGCGGAAGACTTAAACATAAGAAATAGTCTCAAAACATAACTCATGCAATAACCTAAGAGATAATAACTTAGCCAAAGTGGCAGCTCAAGTCTTAACGTATACAACTAAAAATGGAAAGACTAAAGAACTATAACCACTCGTCTATGAAGCCTCTAAAATAAAGAGGGATGTCGGGACAAGACCCCTGATCATCCTAACAACTGAAATACTAGAAAGCAATGTAAAAATGAGCCCTCCGAAAAGCAAGGAGGCTCACCAACTGACTCTGAGTGCTCAACTGGATCAACGAGACGCTGGATGTTGATCCTGGTTACATGTGTCTGCATCATAAAATGATGCGTGCCAAATGGCAGCAGTACATTGAATGTACGAGTATGCGAGGGGAATACTAAACAAGACATAAGCTTGAAAGGAATTCTGAAAGGAACACTTTCCTTGGCTTTACTCAACTCAAATACAAAGTAAAACAACAACAATAGTGCAGTGCATACAAAGCATTTAAAACAGGAGGTAGCAACTCAATTTATTAAAAGAAATGCAATAACAACTTAGTTTACATATAAAGTAATATAATATTGTGAGAGTTTCTCTAACCAATAACCACCACTATGAGCCTAAGTGATGATACATCGTCTTGCCCATGCTGCCAGAACTTTCCTATATTTTGCCGTCATATAGAACGCCTTAACTAAGTGCATGCACTAGTCTCTGCTAAAAAGCACTAAGGAATCATCTAAAAAGTATGATCATTTCTACCCATGATG
>NW_006239049.1:385738-385923 GCF_000226075.1 Solanum tuberosum | reverse complement strand
AAACAAATTGTAAGAATTCAGTAAGTAATTAGTAAACAAAAGTCAATTTTGGTTGTTATAAAGATGAGAGAATTAACTAGGTTATATGTATTCCCCACAAGCTCATAACGCAATAATCCTAGTAATAGCAATCCTTTTCTAGTGTACTACATGCAAAGTGATAAGTTAGGTATCTCTAAATCCTT
>NW_006239049.1:384384-385351 GCF_000226075.1 Solanum tuberosum | reverse complement strand
GAGGTTTATAACTCCTATTTATAGAAAACAAGTCCTAAATTAAAAGGGAAACAAAATAAGGAAAGTTTGTTCAGGCACGCGTCTTCATTCCACGATACTGACTCAAGGACCGTCAATGGATCTACGGTCCGTGAGTTCCTTCCGTCAGCCAGGTCTTAGAAAATATTTCAGCTTCCAAAAAATCAGCTTCTCTGAAGCAAACGACGGAACACCAGTATGGATCGTAGATCCTTCTCCATAGCTCCATACTTAGAATTCTTCAAAAATCAGGTACTGGAACCCTCACAGTCATATTCTACGGTTCAGAAGTATGGTCCGTACATCAATCTACAGACCGTCAATGGCCACCGTGGTTCCACACTTGGTCAGATTTCCCTAATTTGCCTTCCATGCCTTACCTGCTGATCTATGATCACCATCTACGGAGCGTCAATGGACCTACAGTCCGTAGATCACCTCCGTAGATGCCCTTTTCTGTATTTCTTTCAGCTGTCTCTTTTACTTCCGCGCCTAAACATCTTTCCTGTCAAAACATGATAAAAATCAATACAAAAAGGCCCTAGACACACACAACTCTTAAGTGAAATGTATTAAAAATACTGTAAAATCATGGTATATCAACACCCTTAACTTAAATTTGTTGTTTGTCCTCAAGCGACACACTAAGACTCTAAACGACACTTGTATAGAAGCAAGCAACTTAAGCACAAGCAATCACATGGCTCTCTATCCCAACTCTCATTTCGGGTGCAAAATCTGTTCTCTTAGACTCGACAAGCTAATTCATGCGGATCAAACTATGAAAAAGATCGACCAACCAACACATAACATACATTGTTTCACTATCACCAAGGTACCAACTTTCTGACAATGCTACTAGTGCCCTTACTTCAAACGAAATCCTTTTTTTTCACACAATGAATATGAACATGGTACAAGGATTTATTCAACACTCACGCTCAGAAGT
>NW_006239049.1:383633-384101 GCF_000226075.1 Solanum tuberosum | reverse complement strand
TTAGTGACTTTCTGCCCTCCTTGACATTACACTAGGCTTTCAACCTCTTTTTGCCTTATTTTTACCATTCTACCATTTTTACCTTCTTTCCCTTGATTTTCTTCAACCATGGATGTTATGTTATTTCTTTGTAGCTCTTTATTTTTCACTTTCATCTTTTTTGTGCGTTTTATTGTTTTCTTTAGCTTTCAACAAGTCACATCCTTTCCTCTCTTTTCTTTTTCTCTTTTTCAATATCAAACTCTTTTCATACACATTTTTCTTTCGGTTTCCTCTTTCATAGCCACCCTAAACTTATGGATTTTCCATTGGTTGAGGTGCACAATCCCCGATGTCGGATCAGGGCCAAGATTGAGGTTACTTTTTACATTAGCCACCCTCAGCTTAGGCTTTTGGCATAAGTCGAGGTGCACATGTCGAAGGAGGGACTGGGGCCAACATAGTAGATTATGGGAAGGTGAGTTAGGG
>NW_006239049.1:381357-383506 GCF_000226075.1 Solanum tuberosum | reverse complement strand
ACATGCCGGTTCAACAAAAATTAAGCAGTCTCTTGGGGAAAATGAACTCAGGCAAGAAAACCCCAAGAGAGGATTATAAGTTGGGTTACTCAGACTTCAACCTATCACTCACAATCCATTTACCCCACCCCAATAAAAAATAGGTGCAATTGTCCCCAATGCACACAAAAAGCAGTAAAAATTAATGGATTTGGGTGAAGCAAACATGTGGCGCTTAGCGCCGAAGAACCATCAACACGCGGGTGGATCTGGTTTAGCTAGGGTTGGACCTACGAGACCACACTTACGGTTCGTAGGTCGATCTACTGTCCGTAGATGGGGACCGTAGATCACCTTCACACTTTGTAAAATTTCAGACACTTACGTGGGATCTACAGACGCCATTTACGGTCCGTAGAATGGACTACGGACCATCGATGGGTCCGTAGACCTCTGCACCAGACCATTTTCTGCAGATTTTGCCTTGCGCACCTGCACATGTAGCAACCACTAGGCCACTCTTTTTACATTTTCTGGCCACTTTTTAGACATGGACCCTATGCTATATCTAGCCAACACTAACCAAGAAATTAAAGCACCTATCTAATTGAGTACAAAGACATAATTAACCAAAGAAACTACTAGACACAAAACAAAACCTATATTTGGCTAGATTGTGCATCTTGGGTTGCCTCCCAAGCAGCGCTTGATGTAACGTCGCGGCACGACGTAGGCCCCTTGATTACTCAGGCTTCATCAAGATGACATGCCTCTATCACTGCATTTACACTCTCAGAATTTCCCATGTAGCTTTTTATCCTCCGTTGGTCGGCTTTGAACCTTGTCCCATTCCTTTTCTCGAGCTCAACCACTCCATGTGGGGACACTTGGGTCACTCTGAATGGGCCAGTCCACTGGGACTTAGATCTACCCGGAAAACAGCACAACCTTGATTTATATAACAACACTAAAACACCAGGAGCTAGTTTGCGCGTTTTTGTCTTTTGAGCATGGCGTTTCTTCTCCGTGTACAAGGCTACATCTAACTACTCCTTACTAAACACTTCAGCACCTCTTTTGAAAGTGTGACTCACCACCAATACCAATTTAAGATCACTTTCCTGCTTTATAGACTTACAGACGTTAAAGGTCACCTCCTCCTTATTTAGTCGGAACTTCATCTGCCCTCTCTCCATATCAACTAAGGCACGCCCAGTAGCAAGGAATGGTCTCCCTAAGATGATGGGGACCTCAAAGTCAACCTCACAATCAAGTATAACAAAGTCTGCCGGAAAAATGAATGGCCCCACTTTCACAAGGACATCTTGAAGCACTCCAATGGGCTTTTTCACGGTTCTATCAACCATAAGTAAACGCATCACAGTTGGTTTTGGAGCTCCTAAACCCAACTTCTTATAAATTGACAATGGCATCAAGTTAATGCTGGCACCTAAATCACACAAAGCTTTTGCAAAGTGCATCTTGCCGATGGTGCATGGGATAGTGAATGTTCCAGGATCCTCTTTCTTTTGTACCAGTGACCTCGTAGAAATGGCACTACAATGCTACAACCTCTCACCATTCTCAAAACAGACAACCCTCTTTTTGGTAACCAAGTCCTTCATGAACTTTGCATACCCAGACATTTGCTCCAAAGCTTCTATCAAAGGGACATTGATGGAAAGTCGTTTTAACAAAATTATGAACCTGCGGTACTTCCCTTCTTTAGCCTTTTGTACTAACCTCTGTGGGAAAGGAGGTGGAGGTCTAGGCATAGGGATGACCTTTTGGGTTTTCTCCGCTTCTTTCTCTGTAGTATTCTTGGACTCTCCAGTCACTTCAATCTCATCATCACCTTTTTCTACCACTTCAATAGTCTGCTTTCCTCCGCGAATCATAATTGCCATACAATGCCCATTATTCTTCGGATTCTGGATGGTGTTGTTGGGCAATGTGCCCGACTGGCATGTATTCACGGTAGCAGATAATTGACTAAACTACTGCTCAAGCTGCTTTATCGACACTGCATGGGTATCAACTTTCTGGCCAATTTCGGACAACTCATTTCGCATCTCCTTCACATTCTCATCAGTTGCATCAAACCTTCTCATCATCTTCTGCATCATATCTTCAATGCGCGCCATATTGCCTCCAGTTTCCCTAGTACCAG
>NW_006239049.1:379621-380929 GCF_000226075.1 Solanum tuberosum | reverse complement strand
CCTCCAGCAATAGTGTCAAGCACTGCTTTATTGTTGTCATCTTGTCCTCAATAGAAATATTCCTTCAGTGACTCATCATCAATACGGTGATTCGGAACACCTCTTATGAACGCAGTGAATCTGTCCCAAGAGCTACTCAGAGACTCTCTAGGTAGTGCCACAAAATTGTTGACCTTATCTTTGTGATTGAGCTTCTTGGACACTGGATAATATCTTGCTAAGAACACATCCTTCAGTTGGTCCCATGTATAGATTGAGTTATAAGGAAGCTCAGTGAACCATATAGCAGCATCGTCTGTCAGTGATAGAGAGAACACTCGCAATCCGGTGACATCTGTATTCAAGTATGGTCGACCTACACAGCTCTTGCAAACTACTCTTATTTGGGCTCTGTTAGCATGTGGGTCCTCCAATGGCAACCCCGAGAACAAGCCCCTCGTTGTAACCATCTGCATCAAGCTACTAGTCACTACAAATGTGTGCCACGAATGCAAAGGGGGTAGGACAAGAGGTCCATCAGAGTCAGCAATATTGACGTTACCCCTATAGTTGTCATGCAGTCGTGGGCCTAGTGGACCATGCACCCTCACTGCATCTCCTAATTGATTTTCAGCTAGAACCTGATTGTCCCCACCAACTACCCTCGGAGGTGGCAACTCAACTTCATCACCTAGATTGTCTCCGATAGGATTAACTTGAACTCCTTGATTGTTCATTCTTCGCAAAGTACGGTTTAACTCTAGATCGTAAGGAGTAAGTGGTTCACCTTGGCTCCGTGTACTTGGCATACACTGGAGGCAGAACCTAAGATAGACAAAAACAAAAACAAATAGTAAATTTAGGAAATATTTGACCAAAGTTCAATAATGTAGTTAAAATTAATCTAAAAGCCATATTCCCCGGTAGCGGCACCAAAATTTGATACGCTCAAATTACACCTCCCTAAAGAAGCATAAGCGATCGTTATCAAGTAAAGAACCCAATTTGTAAGTTAGGGTCGATCCCACGAGGAAAATAGTTTAGACATAACTTTAACCAACAATTATATTCGTTTAGTCAACTTACTTCCAGAAACAAATAATTAAAGGGGGAGATTTGTGAAACAAATTCTAAGAATTTAGTAAGTAATCAGTAAACAAAAGTCAATTTTGGTTGTTATCAAGATGAGAAAATTAACTAGGGTATACGTGTTCCCCACAAGCTCATAACGCAGTAATCCTAGTAATAGCAATCATTTCCTAGTGTACTACATGCAAAGTGCTAATTTAGGTATCTCTAAATCCTTGGTCCGGCATCTAAAGAATTTCA
>NW_006239049.1:373783-379405 GCF_000226075.1 Solanum tuberosum | reverse complement strand
TGCACTCGTTAAAAAGACTTCTAAACGAAAGAATTATCAATGCATGCAAAACACTATTCAAGAATTGCTTATTTACTATTCATACTTTGTTAATCGCTCATGGTTCCCACAACCCTAGTTGTGGAGTTTAGTTACCCATAATCATATGAACACAATTCATTGTTTTAGATGAAAGAATTATGAACTTACGTAATTGAGAATAACAAACCACGAATTTCAACTTGAATCTCAAAACCAAAACTTTCAAAATCAACTTAGGAAATCAAGAATTGCTAGGTTTGCAAAAATAACTCCAAAGTCACAAAGTAGAACTAAAGTAATAAAGTCTCACCCACAAAAATGAGGTTTACATGCCCTATTTATAGAAAACAAGTCCTAAATTAAAAGGGAAACAAAATAAGGAAAGTTTGTTCAGGAACGTGTCTTCATTCCACGAGACTGACTCACAGACCATCAATGGATCTACGGTCCGTGAGTCCCTTCCGTTAACTAGGACTTAGAAAATATTTCAGCTTCCAAAAAATCAGCTTCTCTAAAGCAAATGATGGAACACCAGGACGGACCGTAGATAGATCTACGGTCCGTCGATCCCTCTCTGTAGCTCCATAATTAGAATTCTTCAAAAATTTGGTACTGGAACCCTCGCAGTCTTATTCTACGGTTCAGCAGTACGGTTTGTAGATCAATCTACAGACCGTCAATGGCCACCATGGTTCTACACTTGGTCAAATTTCCCTTATTTGCCTTCCATGACTTACCTGCTGATCTACGATCACCATCTACGGAGCGTCAATGGACCTACGGTCCGTAGATCACCTTCGTAGATGCTCTTTTCTGCATTTCTTTCAGCTGTCTCTTTACTTCCGCACCTAAAGATCTTTCCTGCAAGACATGATAAAAACACATAAAAACCAATATAAAAAGTCCCTAGACACGCAAAACTCTTAAGTGAAATGTATTAAAAATACTGTAAAATCACGATATATCAGTGCTCAATACTACGCCCAAAATATATTCAGCTCATATGTTTTTAAAACAAAAACTCTTTCTTTGGTTTGAGATATTTACTCAAAACTTAGCTAAAAATCTCTCTTGGAAATCAGTGTTTCCTTTCTTGTTCAAATGTGAAAGCATTTTAACTCTTGGGAATACTTAGTTCCCGTATAATCTTGAAGAAATGAACTTTACTCTTACTCTTTACTTGACTCAAAGCTTAAGTCTTAAAACAAAGTTAAACTGTTTGTAAAAGACTTTTGGAAAACTTTATGAACTTCTCTTGACTTAACTCTTAATCTCTTGACTTGACTCTTAACTTTCATTGAATTGAATTATGGATTCAAGGTTCATGATCTCATGTTTATGGATGATTTCATGATGTTTAGACGTACCTTAGAGTATTGGATCTACTAGAAAACATAGGTACGTTGCTAGTGAGCTAGTACGGAAAGAAGGGGGAAAAGGTGGAAGAACTGGAGTCCCTGGCTGGGGCGGCCTGCATAGGTGACCTCCGACTTTTCTCCTTCGTTTTTCAATTCTAAAACCCTCTAATTCAATTTGTTCTTTCCCCAAACACTTAGAATCAACTATACCATCAATATTGTAAGATTATACTTGAAAACACACCTAAAATCATGAATCAAACTCAAGAAACTTCAACAACAAGAACCCACAAGATTTTCAACAAATTATCATCAAGAACTCATAAAGATTTGCTTTTCAAAAACAATACAACTTCGCTGAATTGAATCATGATTGGCGTGTGGGTGAAATAACCCAACTTTATGTTATCTCACATACCTCGTAGGGATTAACCCTTGGCGAAATCCACACGAAAATCTCCAAGAAATCGACGAATCCTTGCTTCTTCTCTTCTTTTCTCTTCTCTCAAAACCCTAACTCTTTTTGAAAAGCGTAAACTGACCAAGTTCAGTTTAGACCCCAACTAATTACCAAAAACTAAATTAAAATAAATGGGTAAGGAAAAGACTAAACTACCCTTCAAAAATCCGGATTAGACTTTCCTTGTTTGAACAGCCCAACTTCAAATAGGCATATCTTACTCATACAAACTCGGCGGCGTTGGAAATATAATTCCAAGATATTTCCTATGTTATCTGGAAGCACACCTAACTCATCTTGAGCTAGGAGTTATGGTCATTTGAACTTGACCAAAAACTCAAACTCGACCTAACTTAACCAATTTTCCATATGTTTTATTCTTTCCAAAAATGACTATTTCCAATTCTAGCTCTTTCTAGTTCTTTCAATTAGCGAGGTGTTACAATATCTCCCCCTTGGGAACATTCATCTTCGAATGAGATTACTCTTACTAGGCTAAGGGTGTAACATCTATCATTCAGTTTAAACACCCAACAGGCAAATATAACACATCAAGTATATAAATTAAAGAGTACTAAGAAGACAATTAGTACATTGGTCTGGAATTTCTCCGAGCTCAAAGAGATGTGGATATCTCTTCTTCATATCCTCATCGGCTTCCCAAGTAGCTTCTTCAACAAACTGGTTCCTCCAAAGGACTTTGAATGATGCTACTTCATTAGTCCTCAACTTGCGAACTTGGCGATCTAGAATTCGAGCTGGAATCTCCTCATAAGATAAGCTATCCTTGATACCAATATCTTCAGTTGGTATGATAAGCGAAGGATCTCCCATGCACTTCTTCAACATGGAAATATGAAATATCGAATGAACCGCTGCTAACTCTTGGGGTAGCTCCAACTCATAAGCTACATTACCAACTCTTTTGGATATTCTGTAAGGGCCAATATACGGGACTAAGCTTTCCCTTCTTACCAAATTTCATAACACCCCTTCATGGGTGAAACTTTCAAGTATACCCAATCATCTACTTCAAACTCTAACTCCATTCTCCTAACATCAGTGTAGGATTTCTGACGAATCTGCGTTGTTTTCAACCTCTCTTGAATGACTTTCTTTCTCCATAGCTTGATGAACTAAGTCTGGTCCTATCAACCCAGTTTCACCAACTTCAAACCATACAATAGGAGATCTGCATCTTCTCCCATAAAGAGCCTCGTAAGGAGCCATTTGGATGCTAGAGTGGTAACTATTGTTGTGAGAAAATTCAATAAGAGGTAGGTGATCATACCAATTACCCTTGAAATCAATCACACAAGCCCTCAACATAGCCTCTAAGGTCTGAATGGTGTGCTCTGCTTGCCCATCTGTCTGAGGATGAAAAGCAGTACTTAAGTTTACTTTTGAACCAAAGCCTTTTTGAAAAGATTTCCAGAACTGTGTAGTAAATTGTGCACCTCTGTTTGAAATAATCGACATTGGCACCCCATGAAGTCTATCCACCTCTTGAATATACAACTTAGTATAATATTCTGTTGTATAGGTAGTCTTTATTGGCAAAAAGTGGGCTGATTTTGTCATTCTATCAACAATGGCCCAAATAGAATCATGTTGCCTGCGAGACCGTGGTAAAACAGTGATAAATCCATATTGATCATCTCCCAATCCCATTTCGGAAGTTCTATATTCTGAGTCATACCACTGGGCCTTTGATTCTCTACTTTAACTTGTTGGCAATTTGTACACTTAGCAACAAACTCTGCAATGCCCTTCTTCATACTACTCCACCAATAAACTTCTCTCAAATCACGATACATTTTTTAAGAACCCGGATGGATAGAATATCTGGAGCTATGAGCTTCTTCCATAATCCTCTCTTGGAGTTCATGCACCCTTGGTACACACAACTTACCTTGATACCTCAACACGCCATCTCCCCCTTGTTCAAAAGCCAATACTTTTTTCTTATGAACATTTGACTTCACTTCAGGCAAAATAGGATCTTCGTCCTAGTTCTCTTGTACTTCTGACACTAATGATGATTCAGCACTGATGGTTATCGTGACCAACGACACTAACCTACGGTACGAGTGTCTACGATCGTCGATAATATAGTAACCCAACTAAAGATTGGGGTTGTGTCCCAAGGGAGTGGTTTTGAAAATAGTAGTTAGGCTAAAATTTTGTTCTAGTTAGCTATAGTTTGAGAAATTATCGAATAAAACCAAAGTAAATTCAAGTGGTGATACCAAAGTGTCAAATATAAATGGGGGTTTGTCACAAGTATAGCTAAAACAACAAAAAAAAAAGAAAATTCAAGTATGGGAGAATGCTCTTGGGGTGTGACCGCAATACAAGTTGAGATAAATAGTTGGGTACATGCTTTTGATAGGAAATTTACAAGATAATAGTGACTATGCTAAGCTTTAGATGGAAATAAGTTCCCTCTCGGGCAACTTACCCCATTTCAAATGGGTTCCTCTCGAACACACACATGCCGCATGAAGATCAGCCAACGCCTTAACCCACTCACTCTCTCGAGCTGAGTGTTAGGATATGGGACTAGGGTTCACCCTCTCGGGTTGAACCTCATGTCGACCCACTCCTTAGGCCATCAGTCTAGTGGTCTTGGTTTTGCGACCTCCCTCTTGGGCAAGCCGAAAACACATGGGTGGTTTTGTATTTGCAACTACAAACCCATTAAACTAAACCACAACCACTAGGTGAAATCACCATTAAAATACATCTAACCTAATAGCAAGCAAGACCAAACAACAATATCAACACATATTTGCGAAATCACACCCCAAGAATGGGGTTTTTAGCCACACATCACGAAATAACAAAATACACTTAAAATGATACTAAAATCAAATGGGTATAAGAAATTAAACCTTGATTTAAGCAAAGGAAGAAGAATGGAGAAGACCCACTTCCAACATGGGGAAGATGTAAATCCTTTTCTCTTCAAGTCTACCCACAAAACTCTACTCCAAACTTGAGAGAAAATATCCCAAAAAGTACTATTATATTCTGGAAATTAAAATAAATACTCAACTCCTTAAAATTAATAAAAACTTTAGTATTTATAGACTTCAGAAATTAGTGTTGGTGGATCATTCGACGACTTTACTCAGAATCGCCGATTAACTCGGCGATTCGCCCTTTGGTGTAGTCATCGTCGTCTTGCACTAGCCTACAACATCGTCATGCTCTGTGTCATTGGGCGACATAGTACTGCTTCGCGGATCTATTCATCACCTTTTTGATTCTGCTCCTTCAGGGCTTCGCGTACTGGAACAAAGGGCGGAGTGCGTCCCTTCGGCGAATTGCAAAGAGTGCTTGGCGATGCTCAGGCTCCAGCTTCTTCGTTCTTTTCAGCTTTTTTGTTCCTTTTTGCGCCTACGTGTCCAGGCGTCCACTAAAACTTCAAATACCTGAAACTTAAGAGTTTTCATCAGATATTGAGACAAAACAAGAATTTGAGGACACTATTTCTATTAAAATTAAGCCCTAAATGAATCCAATTTGTGGACTCATCAACACCCCCAACTTAAACTTTTGCTTGTCCTCAAGCAAACTCAAGTTCAGTCGTTCAACAAAGTGGCTCAAATAGTGCTACACTAGACTAAATCCTGAACATACACAACAAGACTCAAATTACTTATGCAAAGATCAACTGTGTACTCGAAGATTCAAGTTGTGACACACCACTACCAAAGATTCTCATGCTCGCAATACTTGCTACTTGTGCAAGTTCAAGCTCAACAAAAATATCTAAAT
>NW_006239049.1:373519-373644 GCF_000226075.1 Solanum tuberosum | reverse complement strand
ATGCATGACTTCACCCATAGGTTTGCCCTTATTTTCCAATCGACTTTTGAATTGGCTTACTCAAGATCAAAAAAGGTATTTCTAAGGGTTGTAATGGGGCTGAGTGCAAAGCTATGGTCATTTAG
>NW_006239049.1:370549-372973 GCF_000226075.1 Solanum tuberosum | reverse complement strand
TCGATTCGGCTTACTCAAGATCAGAAAGGTCCTTCTAAGGTTTGTAATGGGGCTGAGTGCAAAGGTATGGTCATTTAGGCTCAGTGACTTCTTCCTCGTGAGGTGTGGTGCTCTCAAGGCATTCCCTTCTTTCCCTTTCTCAATTCTTTTTCTAGTGCTTCTAAGTCATCTTTTTATTCACCTCCGTGGATTGCTTAGAAACCCGATTTCCTTTGTACTTTATTCCACACACTTTTTTTTTAATGGGTTCCATTTCTATGCAATACCATGGGTTAAAGGGGGGCTTTTCTTGCATTTCTTGACTTCTTCTTTTCCTTTTCACCACACCCCCAACTTAGGCTTTTGGCCTAAGTTGGCTATTCGCTAAACCACAAATCAAAAGGATTATAGGTAGTGGGTCAAATAAGATCTAAGGTTCATCAAGGTTCTTCCAAAGAAAAGTAAGGCTCAAAGGGTGTTCAAAAGAGTTTCACACGCTCACGGGTAGGCCACAAAAGAGGTATATGTCAAATTTGGCTCACACTCTTTAAAGTTGCCTAAGATCATCTCAAGAGGACACCTTTCTAAATCAATCAAACTAACGGGGTAAATTCTGGGTTTATTCATGCATGGTTCAAAGTAAGCTCATCACACAAGGCATCGACACTTAAGTCAAACAAGACTACACACTTTCACTAGTGTGCAAGGGTCATTACAAGAGAATCAATTTGAGAAATGGCAAATCACAACGAGATACAAAGAGTTCACATATTGTCTATGCAACTTCATTTGTTCTCGTCGTAGCCGCACATTCATGTTTGTTCGCTTGAGAGCACTATTCAATTCATCGGTATTGATCGAAATCGAGACTTGAATTTGTACAAGAACAACCACTTTCAATACAAGAGGTGGCAAAATTTTTCGAAAAATGAAATTTTCTTGGAAGGGTCAAAATTATTTTTCAATTAAACCCAAAAGAGAGCCATAAGCTCAAACAATCGCAAAGTATTTTTTTAAAATACAATTAAAAACAGACAACCCAAATGTACACCAAAACACAAGTATCTGAAACAAGCAAAACAAGGTGGGCCTCACCCCACCACAAATAAAAACATTTGTCCTCAAATGCAAATAACAAAAAAAATCATTGCAAATGAGTACAAAATTGCTAAAAATAAATTCGGGGTTAGGAAAACCAACCTTAGATGCCGATTAAAATGCTTTTGAAATGCTAGGTTGCAATGTAATCCACTCCAAGCACTAATTATCGACTACAATACTAAAGGCAAGCAATAATCTAGAAAATATTCCCTTGATATGAAGTTGAGAAGTTTAAAAGGAGGGAGAGTGGGAAAATTTAAAAATTCTGAGATTTTTGGCACTTTATAACCGTTCAGTTCTTGTCGATTCGGCGATGTTAGTCAACTCGCCGACCCACTCAGCGGTTCGCCGAGTGGTAATTTATCTCGTCCTTTCTTCAAAATCTTCAATTTTCTAGGGCTGAGATCAGCGGTCTGCATCGAGATGCGCCGAGCTACTTTTTGAGTTCGCCGAGTTTTACATGCTCTGTACAACTCTTGTATTGAGCCAAACGGCGGATCAAGTAGGGCTCGCTGACCTGTTTAGCAACTCACGGAATGGACTTTCTGCTCACCAACCTGAGATTTTCCACACTTTCCTCGGTTTATCTGCAATATCAACACACTATTATTTATAAAAGTACATTCCTAAATTTACGACCTTGGGTTGCCTCCCAAGAAGTGCCTTATTTAACGTCGTGGCACGACGCAACTCCTCACTCAGGTTCCATTAGTGAGGTTTGCCTCATTTTCATGAGGCCACCCCCCTTTTGGCTCTAGGTAGAGAACCCGCATACAAATACAATAAACAAAGAAAAACAAAACTAAAAGTAAAATTAGTAAAAGCTACACTAAAAAGAACAAAAAGCTCTAGTTAACTACAATTTCACGTGACACCACTCCCTGGCAGCAACGCCATTTTGATGCTTATCGTGACCAATGACATTAACCTACGGTACGAGTGTCTACGATCGTCGATAATATAGTAACCCAACAAAAGGTTGGGGTCGTGTCCCAAGGGAGTGGGTTTGAAAATAGTAGTTAGGCTAAATTTTTATTCTAGTTAGCTGTAGTTTGAGAAATTTTCGAATAAAAACAAAGTAAATTCAAGTGGGTGACACCAAAGTGTCAAATATCAATGGGGGTTTGTCACAAGTACAGCAAAAACAACAAAAATAAAGAGAAAATTAAAGTATGGGAGAAAGTTCTTGGGGTGAGACCGCAATACAAGTTGAGATAATTCGTTGGGTACATGCTTTTGATAGGAAATTTACAAGATAATAGTGACTAGGCTAAGCTTTAGATGGAAATAAGTTCCCTCTCGGGCAACTTACCCCGTTTCAAATGGGTTCCTCTCGGACACCCA
>NW_006239049.1:361565-369669 GCF_000226075.1 Solanum tuberosum | reverse complement strand
CTAAGTGTTAGGATATGGGACTAGGGCTCACCCTCTCGGGCTGAACCTCATGTTGACCCACTCCTTAGGCCATCAGTCTAGTGGTTTTGGTTTCGCGACCTCCCTCTCGGGCAAGCCGAAAACACATGGGTGGCTTTGTATTTGAAACTACAGACACTTTAGATTAAACTACAACCTTTAGGTGAAATCACTATTAAAATACATCTAACCTATCATCAAGCAAGACCCAACAAGAATATCAACCCATATTTGCTAAATCACACCCCAAGAATGGGGGGTTTAGCCACACATCAAGAAATAAGAAATTATACCTAACACGATAATGAAATCACCTGGGTATAAGAAATTAAACCTTAATTTGTGCAAAGGAAAATGAATAGAGAAGACCCACTTCCAACTTGGGGAAGAAGAACTCCTTTCTTCAAGTCTCCACAAAACCCTCTCTAAACTTGAGAGAAAATATAGAAAAATATGTTCTAGATTGAAAATACTAATAATAATTGTTCCACTCTCCCAAAAACTCCTAAGACTACAATTCTAACTAGTATTTATCGTTTTCACAAATTGTGCTGCGGATGATTGTTCGGCAACATTAGTCGAGATTGTCGATGAACTCGGCGATATGCCTTTTGGTCAGCTCATCGCCTTCAGTGTCTTGCCTTTAGCATCCTCGAATTTTGGATCATTGGGCGGTACAGTACTGCTTCGCGGAACTGATCGGCGACTCGCCGACTGCTCCTTTCCTCGCCTTTTGATCCACTTCCTTCAAGGCTTCGCGTACTGGAACGAAGGGTGGTTCATGTCGTTACGGTGACTCTCCAAGTTAAACTCGGCGATCCGCAGGATTTCATTTCTTGTTCATTTCAGCCCTATTTGCTCCGTTTTGCGCCAAAGTGTCTATGCTTCCACTAAAACTTCAAATACCTGAAACTTCAGCATTTTAATCAGGTATTGAGATAAAACAAGCATTCAAGGACACTATTTCCATTAAAATAAAGCCCTAAATGAGTCCAATTTGTGGACTCATCAACACCCCCAACTTAAACTTTTGCTTGTCCTCAAACAAACTTAAGTTCAGTCGTTCAAAAACGGTGCCTCAAACAGTGCTTCACAAGACTAAATCATGAATGCACACAACAAGACTCAATTTACTTATGCAAGGATCAATTGTGTATTCAAAGATTCAAATTGTGACATACCATCACCAAAGATTTTCATGCTTGCAATACTTGCTACTTGTGCAAGTTCAAGCTCAACAAAAATATCTAAATGCCCTCGCACAAAGAATGATTCTATATTCACTCACAGATATGAGTCACTTTAAGATCAGGAATCATATACAAAGCTCACACTCAAAAAGAGGAACACAATGCATGTTTTCACCCATAGGTTTGCCCTTATTTTCCAATTGACTTTCGATCCAGCTTACTCAAGATCATAAAGGTCTTTCTAAGACTTATAACGGGGCTGAGTGCAAAGGTATGGTCATTTAGGATTAGTGATTTTTTCTTCGTGAGATGTGGTATTCTCAAGACATTCCCCTCCTCTCCTTTATCAATTCTTTTTCTAGTGCCTCTAAGTCACCTTTTTATTCACCTTCCATGAATTGCATTGGAACCCAAATTTCTTCTGTACTTTATTCCATAAATTTCGTTTTTTTATACGGTTCCATTGTTTTGCAACACTATGGGTTAAGGAAGACTTCTTATAGCACTTCTTGACTTCTTCTTTTCCTCTCCCAACTTAGGCTTTTTGTCCTAAGTTGGCTATTCACTAAACCACAAATCAAGGGGATTATAGGTAGTGGATCAAGTAAGGTCTAGGGTTTATCAAGGTTCTTCCAAAGAAAGGTAAGGCTCAAAGGGTGTTCAAGAGAGTTTCACACGCTCACAGGTAGGTCACAAAATGAGGTATATGTCAAATTGGCTCACACTCTTTAAAATTGCCTAAAATCATCTCAAGACTACACCTTTCAAAATCAATCAGACTAACCGGGCAAATTCTAGGTTTATTCATGCATGGTTCAAAGTAAGTTAATCACACAAGGCATCGATACTTCAGTCAAACAGGACTAGACACGTTTGCTAGCGTGCAACAGTCCTCACAAGAAAATCTATTCGATAAATTGTTAGTCACAACGAGATGCAAAGAGTGCACATATTGTCTATGTAACTTCATTTGACCTCGTCGTAGCTGTGCATTTATGTTTGTTCAATTGGGAGCACTATTCAAGTCATCGGTATTGATCAAAACCGAGACTTAAATTTTTGCAAAAGAACAACCACTTTCAACACAAGAGGTGGCAAAAATTTCTTGAAAGGATCAAAATTATTTTGCAATTAAAACAACAGGAGCCATAAGCTCAAACATCCACAGAAAAACAGTATTTAAAACACAAATTAAAGCACAACCCAAATATATAAAGAACAAAAGTATTTGAAACAAGCACATAAAAGCACACGAGTATCTGAAACAAGCACATAAAAGGTATGGGTCTCACCCCACCACAAATAAAAGCAGTTGTCCTCAAATGCGAATAAACAAATATATATCGACAAGTAGGATAGGAAAAATAACAACAAATCTGAAAGCTGGAGTAAAGAAAGACAGAGAGGGAGTTAAAGAGGGGATCATGGCTACTTGATCGACTTATATGTCTGGGCTTCAATGCTGGGAGTAATCTCCAAAAGAACCGGCCCCACTGAATCCTGCAGCCGGAGCTTTAGCCAAGGAAGGTTGCACTGCATCATCTATCATGATTTCCTCAGTCTCTGCTATGTCGTTTGTTGTAGCTGCCTCGAACATCTTTTCATCAGTCTCTGCTTCTGCTCCAGAATCTTTTGTCTACTCCGCTCTATCTCCATATCCAGTAGTAGTCGGAGTCCTCTCAGGCATGGCTGGAATTTCCACTGTCCCAAAGACCGTGGACACATCAGTGGACTTCAAGTGATTCACATCTTCTCGCAGCTCAGCAATGGCATCTTTTTAAAATCTTATCTCACTAGTGGACCCTTACTTGTGCTCACACACCGCATTCATGGCCGCTAGGGCATCAATGGTAGTGTTCAGGGGTGTCACAACATCAGTTAGGGCCATCTAGATCATGCTTGGAACAACGGCTTCCAAATAAGCAGCCCGACGATCGGCAGAAAGGGCCATTTGTCCCATCCGAAGTAGGGAAGCGTGGGTGAGTGGGGGCCTGGAAATAGCAGCAGAGGAACCTGGAGTGTCAGTGGAAGTAGCAATGGTAATGGATATACCTGAAGTTCCAAGAGCTGGAGTGAGCAGAAGTGCTTCTGTAGGTGTAGATCTAGTGGTCGCCACTTCAGTCTGCTTCTTTTCTACTTGATCCTTAAGATATTTAGCTTCGATCTTTCGGATATTGCTCGAGGTTATGGGCATAACTTCTACATCTTTCTTGGCATCCAGAGGTACTCGGGCATTTCTGCACAATGCAGTAATTAATACAGGAAAAGGGAGAGATGTCTTGTTTTGCTCGGTACGCATATGGATTTCGGAAACAATAATCGTTCCCAGATTTATCCTTGTTTTCTCTATGATGCACCCAAGACATGCTTCTTTAGCGAGGCAAAGAATTGATTCATTCTGTGATGGCATAATGGAGTTGCTGATAAACCAGAACCAGTATCTTGCAGCTACGTTCAGATCTTTCTTTTCGATTGGGATTCCTTCTGCTAGCCATTTCGGAGTATTGTTTTCTGAGATTAGCGGGACCAACCACTGTTTCATTACATCCAGCTGCTTTGTTCTAATCAAGTGCTGACAGTGATCATTAATCTTATTGGACATACCCAAGGCTATGTTGATAGCCTTACTGTCATAAGCTATCTTCCTTCCTCTGACCACCACATAGTCAACTACTTTGAAAGATGCGACTAGTCTCTTCCGCTGAGGTACCAATGCACTGTAGGCACTATAAAACTCTCTGCCCAGCTTGGCATATAAGAACCACGTGGTTTTGTGAAAACTTGAAATTTGTGGTATTTCAGGCACTCCATTATCTCAGGATACCTATCGATCACCCCATCTATGGATAACCATTTTTCTTCAATGATCGTTCTTAGTCCATCAGACTTTAATCTATTCGATGATCTAGACAGGGGGCTCTCTATCTTGCTCAGTCACCTTGTGGAGAATGATTGAGAGCATTCCCTCAAGGCGTTTCACCTCATTGTCCTTGAGACTTCTTCTCTCACGAGGAGAGATGTATTTATCCTTCCTTTTATACTGGATTTCAATCTTTGCCATCTTTTTAGCCAACTCATCCATCTGAGCCATTAGGGCGGCTAACATGAAGTTCTTTTCCACTTCTTGGTTCGTTTCAACCATTTGATTAAGCAAATGAGCTGCTATCACATATGGTTATTTCGCAATGCCTCCCAAAATGAGTTGGTTGACCAACCTCTTGTTTCCAGGACCAAGACTTCTGTAAAAACAATCAAGAAGAGCTATGTCGGGAATGTCATGATTTGGGCATTGATTGATCAGTTCATTAAACCTTGCCCATAACTTATGGATCCATTCACCCTCCAATTGCATGAAGGTGAGGATACGCTTCCGAAATATCATTACCTCTAATGGAAGAAACTCTATTAGCTCTCGAGTGCTGCTCGTCATACTCACTTCCTCTGCATACATAAAGACAAGAAAACAAAACTACAAGTTAAGTTAGTAAACTACGATTAATAAGACGGAAATTCTAGTGAACTAAAAATCTCAAATAACACCAGTTCCCGGCAGCGACGCCATTTTGATACTTATTGTGACCAACGACACTATCCTACGGTATGAGTGTCTACGATCATCGATAATATAGTAACCCAACCAAGGGTTGGGGTTGGTCCCAAGGGAGTGGTTTTTGAGAATTAATAACCAATTAGAATTTCATTCAGGTTAGTCGTAGTTAAAGACATTTGCGATAAAAGACATTGTCAATAAAATGGGGTAACACAAAGTGTCAAATATCAAAGGGGGTTTTGTAACAAGTACTAAAACAGCAAAATAAATAAGAAAATCAAGTATGGGGAAAGTTCTTGGGATGTGACCGCAATACAAGTTGAGATAAATTGTTGGGTACATGCTTTCGATAGGAAATATGCAAAGTAATAGTGACTACGCTAAGCGTTAAATTGAAATAAGTTCCCTCTCGGGCAACTTACCCCGTTTCAAATGTGTTCCTCTCGGACACCCATTTGCCGCATGAAGACCAGCCTACGCCTTACCCCACTCACTCTCTCGAGCTGAGTGTTAGGATATGGGACTAGGGATCACCCTCTCAAGCTGAACCTCATTTCGACCCATTCCTTACGCCATCAGTCTAGTGGTTTTGGTTTCGCGACCTCCCTCTCGAGCAAGCCGAAAACACATAGGTGGGTTTGTATTTGCAACTACAAACCATTTAGATTAAACCACAACCACTAGGTGAAATCACCATTAAAATACATCTAGCCTATCAGCAAGCAAGACCCAACAAGAATATCAACCCATATTTGCTAAATCACACCCCAAGAATGGGGGTTTTTAGCCACACATCAAGAATAAGAAATTATACCTAACATGATATGAAATCAACTGGGTATAAGAAATTAAACCTTAAATTGAGCAAAGGAAAATGAATTGAGAAGACCCACTTCCAACTTGGGGAAGAAGAACTCATTTCTTCAAGCCTCCACAAAACTCTCTCCAAATTTGAGAGAAAATACAGAAAAAATATTTTCTAGAGTGAAATTAATAATAATAATTGTTCCACTCTCCTAAAAACTCCTAAGACTACAATTCTAACTAGTATTTATAGTTTTCACAGAATGTGCTGCGGAGGATTGTTCAACGACATTAGTTGAGATCGCCGATGAACAGATCGCCTTCAGTGTCTTGCCTTTAGCATCTTCGCATTCTGGATCATTGGGCAGTACAGTACTGCTTCACGGAACTGATCGGCAACTCGCCGACTGCTCCTTTCCTCGCCTTTTGATCCACTTCCTTCAAGGCTTCGCGTACTGGTACGAAGGGTGGTTCATTTCATTTCGGCGACTCGCCAAGTTAAATTCGGTGATTCGTAGGATTCTATTTCTTGTTCTTTTCATCCCTATTTGCTCCGTTTTCTGCCTAAGTGTCCATGTTTCCTCTAAAACTTCAAATACCTGAAACTTCAGCATTTTAATCAGGTATTGCGATAAAACAAGCATTCAAGGACACTATTTCCATTAAAATAAATCCCTAAATGAGTCCAATTTGTGGACTCATCAAAGACCCACTTCCAACTTGGGGAAGATGAAATCCTTCTCTCGTCAAGTCTCCCACAAAACCCTCTCCAAACTTGAGAGAAAATATCCCAAAAAGTACTATTCTATTTTGGAAATTAAAATAAATGTTCAACTCCTTAAAATTAATAAAAAGTTTAGTATTTATAGACTTCAGAAATTAGTGCTGGCGGATCATTCGGCGACTTTAGTCGGAATCGCCGATTAACTCGGCGATTCGCCCTTTGGTGTAGTCGTCGCCGTCTTGAACTAGCCTTCAGCATCGTCATGCTCTGTGTCATTAGGCAAAATAGTACTGCTTCGCGGATCTATTCAGCGGCATGCTAACTGCTCCTTTCATCGCCTTTTTGATCCTGCTCCTTCAGGCTTCGCGTACTGAAACAAAGGGAGGAGTGTGTCCCTTTGGCGAATCACCAAGAGTGCTTGGCGATGCTCAGGCTTCAGCTTCTTCGTTCTTTTCAGCCTTTTTGTTCCTTTTTGCGCCTAAGTGTCCATGCTTCCACTAAAACTTCAAATACCTAAAACTTAAGAGTTTTCATCAGATATTGAGACAAAACAAGCATTTGAGGACACTATTTCTATTAAAATTAAGCCCTAAATGAGTCCAATTTGTGGACTCATCAAGCCCCATTCATCACCACAACTCCTCCTTCTGTGGAATCCATTAGACGAACTCCCAACTCGTGCAAGTCTATGCACATCTTTCGCTAACTCTTTTTTTTCTTCCTCAACATGGGCAGTACTACCATACACAACCTGCTTGAAGCATCAGCAACAACATTAGCCTTACCTGGGTGATAAAGAATAGTCATGTCATAATCCTTGAGTAATTCTAACTACCTCCTTTGTCTGAGATTAAGCTCTTTCTGAGTAAACACATACTGAAGACTCTTGTGATCGGCGAACACATTCACATGAACACCATAAAGATAATGGCGCCATAATTTCAAAGAAAATACTACGGCACCCAATTCTTGATCATGGGTTGGGTAATTCTTCTCATGAAATTTCAACTGTCTGGAGGCATAAGTTATAACTTTGCCATTTTGCATTAACACACAACCCAAACCAACTCTAGACGCATCACAATATACAACAAAACCTTGAGTACCTTCTGGTAAGTTCAATACTGTGGCAATAGTCAACCTCTTTTTCAATTCCTGAAAGCTTTTCTCAGAAGCTTTAGACTATTGAAATTTCACTATTTTCTGAGTTAACTTGGTCAAAGGAGATGAAATAGACAAGAACCCCTCTACGAACCTTCTATAATATCCAGCCAACCCCAAGAAACTCCTAATATCAGTTGGAGATGTGGGTCTGGGCCAATTTTGCACTGCCTCTATTTTCTGGGTATCAACTTTAATTCTCTCTCTAGAAATGATGTGGCCTAAGAATGCCACAGACTCAAGCCAAAACTCACACTTAGAGAACTTGGCATATAACTCTCTATCCTTTAAAGTTTGGAGAACTATTAAGATGACTAGCATGATCTTCTTCATTCCTTGAATAGATTAGTATGTCATCAATGAATATGATAACAAACATATCTAAATAATGTTTGAATACTCTATTCATAAGGTCCTTGAATGATGCAGCTGCATTGGTCAAACCAAAGGACATAACTAAGAACTCATAATGACCATAACGGGTCCTGAACGCTGTCTTTGGAATATCACATTCCCTTACTCTCAACTGATTTTAACCTTATCTGAGGTCTATCTTCAAAAATCAAGAAGCACCTTGAAACTGATCGAAAAGATCATCAATCCTTCGGAGAGGATACTTGTTCTTGATGGTAACCTTGTTCAATTGACAATAATCTA
>NW_006239049.1:350135-361513 GCF_000226075.1 Solanum tuberosum | reverse complement strand
GGAACCATCTTTCTTTCTCACAAATAAGACTGGAGTGCCCCAAGGTGAGACACTTGGTCGAATAAAACTCTTATCCAGGAGATCTTTCAACTTCTCCTTCAACTCTTTTAACTCTACTGGTGCCATTCTATATGGTGGAATAGATATAGGACGAGTATCTGGAATAATGTCTATACCGAAGTCTATTTCTCTCTCGGGAGGGACTCCGGGAAGATCATCAGGAAAGACTTCTGGAAACTCTTTTACTACTGAAACTGATTGAATAGGAGGTATCTCAACACTAGAGTCATTAACTCGGACTAAGTGATAGACACATCCCTTGGAAACTAACTTTCTCGCCTTAAGGTACGAAATAAAATGACCCTTAGGCACTGTTGAACTGCTACTCCACTCTATAACTGGCTCATTACGAATTTGGAACCTAACTACTCGAGTTCTACAATCAATAGAGGCATAACAGGCATGAAGCTAGTCCATACTAAGAATGACATTGAAATCTACCATGTCTAACTCAACTAAATCAGTCATGGTGTCTTGTGATTGATGAAAATGACACAATCATGATATACTCGCTCAACTAGAATAGACTCCCTAACAGGTGTAAAAACACAAAAGGGTTCACAAAGTTTCTCAAGAAGAACATCAAAATTATTTGCAACATAAGGAGTCACAAAAGATAAAATTTCTCCTGGGTCTAGCAAATTATAAACATCAAGAGTAAAGACTTTGATCATACACGTGACAACATCTGGAGAATTCTCTTGCTCTTGACGACTAGTGGTCGCATAAAGGCGGTTTGCTCCTGCACCAGTATCGGAAATAGCTCCTCTAGGTGTTTCCCTGTCTGGTGGAGTAAATGATGAAGATTGGGCTCTATTGCCCTGATTTCCATTACCTTGCTGATTCTTAGGGCACTCTTTCATGAAGTGACCCTCTTGTCCACACTTGAAACAACGTGTGGAGCCATCGCGACATTTACCTGGGTGGGTCCTACCACACTTAGCACATGCAGGAGCCCAGTTACCTTCTTGTGCCATACTACCCTGAGATTGGGCAGGTCTAGCCTTGAAGTGGTGGGAATTCTGACTATTATACTCACATTTGTTTCTGGGTGCAGGTGCACTAGCAGATGATGGAACAGGTCCCTTTTGTTTTTGTTGGAAAGAACACCGGTTAACGTTATTTCTTTGATGCCCGAGCTCCTTCCTTGTCTTCTATTTCTTGTTCCTAAACTCCTCTCTATCCCTCAGCTTCTCTTCCTCAACCTGCTGCACATAGAACATCAACCTTGCTATATCCATGTCCCTAATTCGCATGGCTGCCTTGCCCTCTTTGCTTGACAAACGGGACAACCCAGCAACAAAAAGACTCATCCTGCTCCTCATGTCAGCAACCATCTCTGGAGCATACCGAAAAAGTTGTGTGAACTTCAGACTGTACTCATGAATGCTAAAAAAATCCTGCTTAAGAGTGAGGAACTCTCGTACCTTAGCCTATTTTAGTTCTCGGGGAAAGAAACACCCCAAGAAGGCCTCCTCAAAACAAGCTTAACTCGCAGGTGGTGCTCCCTCAGCTCTACCCTTCTTTCACTAGTCAAACCAAGTCCTAGCAATATTCTTCAATTTATATGCAGCTAGTTCAACTCGCTCAGCATCGGCAACGTGCATGACCTCAAATACCTTTTGCAATTCCTCAACAAAATTATATGGATCCTCATTAGTGCTTGAACCAGTGAAACTTGGAGGATTCATCCTCAAGAACTCTCGGATCCTAGAAGTATAAGCCACTTCCTGTCTAGGTCCTCTTTGTTGCCCAACCTAGTTAGTCACAGCTTGGTTTAACATTCAAATTGTTTCCCTGAACTCAGCATTCGTGACTTCTCCTTGAGGTTGCACTTCAGGTGCATTAGGTACCTCTTGCTCCTCAACGTTTCTCCTAGCAAGACGAACTCGAACAGCTCTTCATGGAGGCATGCTTACTCAAACACATGCGTAAGCACGAATTAGAAGAAATTTTTTAGAGATAAAACTCTAACGCACGAAATGAGTATAAAAGAAATGAGAACATTCCTAAGTGTCGCAACCTCCTAATTATAGAACTCCCAAAATATATTCAGCTCATATGTTTTTAAAACAAAAGCTCTTTCTTTGGTTTGAGATAATTACTCAAAACTTAGCTTAAAAGCTCTCTTGGAAATCGGTGTTTCCTTTCGTGCTCAAATGTGAAAGCATTTTAACTCTTGAAAATACTTAGTTCCTGATAATCTTTGAAGAAATGAACTTTACTCTTACTCTTTACTCAACTCAAAGCTTAAGTCTTAAAACAAAGTTAAATCGTTTGTAAAAGACTTTTGGAAAATTTTATGAACTTCTCTTGACTTAACTCTTAACCTCTTGACTTGACTCTTAACTTTCCTTGAATTGAATTATGGATTCAAGGTTCATGATCTCATGTTTATGGATGATTTCATGATGTTTAGACATACCTTACAGTATAGGAATCGACTAGAAAATATAGGTACGTTGCTAAGGAACTAGTACGGAAAGAAGGGTGAAAAGGTGGAAGAACTGGCATCCCTGGCGCTCTGAGAGCACAGGGCGCCAGCCCTTGAATTTCAGGGAGTGACTAGGGGTGCTCTGGCTGGTGCGGCTCCCCAGAGATCAAATTTCAGAGCCCCTTTTGGGGTGCTCTGGCTGGGGCGGCCTGCACAGGTGACCTCCGACTGTTCTCCTTCGTTTTTCAACTCTAAAATCCTCTAATTCAATTGTTTCTTTCCCCCAAACACTTAGAATCAACTATACCATCAATATATGTAAGATTCTACTCGAAAACACACCTAAAATCATGAATCAAACTCAAGAAACTTCAACAACAAGAACCCACAAGATTTCAACGAATTATCATCAAGAACTCAGAAGATTTGCTTTGAAAACAATACAACTTCTCTTAATTGAATCATGATTGGCGTGTGGGTGAAATCACTGTAGGGATTAACCCTTGGCGAAATCCACACGAAAATCTCCAAGAAATCGACGAATCCTTGCTTCTTCTCCTCTTTTCTCCTCTTCTTTTCTCTTCTCTCAAAACCCTAACTCTTTTTGAAAAGCGTAAACTGACCAAGTTCAGTTTATACCCCAACTAATTACCAAAAATGAAATTAAAATAATTGGGTAAGGAAAAGACTAAACTACCCTTCCAAAATCTGAATTAGACTTTCCTTATTTGAATAGCCCAACTTCAAATAGGCATATCTCACTCATACGAACTCTGAATCGCGCAAACTTGGTGGCGTTGGAAATATAATTCCAAGATCATTCCTACAGTATCTAGAAGTACAACTAACTCATCTTTAGCTAGTAGTTATCGTCATTTGAAGTTGACCAAAAACTCAAACTCGACTTAACTTAACCAATTTTCCAGATTTTTCATTCTTTCCAAAAATGACTATTTCCAATTCTAGCTCTTTCTAGTTCTTTCAATTAGCGAGGTGTTACAGATTGTTTGATCAAGCTTTCAAAATCTACTTATTTTTTCAGGATCTTAATGATTAAAGAGCGTTTCAGACTTATTAAATGCTTGAATCTTAATAATAACAATGCACTTAATGATCTAAGGTCTGAACCATTCAGATTCAGACATTAATTAACTGAAGTACAATTAAATATGACTGAACTCACATTGAACTACTAGATGAATTAATATCGTTATGTCGATATATACATAAATAATCAAAATTTGATATGATCGTATGTGCTTGAATTGACTCTCTAAGTCACAAATTGTATGTCAAGCACTAATGGATGGGCTAAAACGACAAAAATGGAAGGGTATCAACTGTTCTAATGAAATTTGATAGGTAAAATAGTATTAAATTGCCTGTAAGATGCACATTCTGAAAAACGGCTAATTGTATATTGCATATTGGTCAGAGATGCAAAGATGAAGCAACCAATGCAACTAGTTGATATGTACATATCGAAGTCTATAACATAATATATGATTGGAAACTAGAGAAAACATTGTTGAAAACATAGATTGTTTGCTGATCATAAAGCAGAGAAAAGTACCAATAGCTCTGAGGCAATTGTTATGCAAGTACATAAATTGTCTATTGATAAGTCTTTAAGTATGTTGTTAGATGCCAGTAGCCACTTCTTATTTCTCGGGTGGAGTTTCAAGATTCTCGCTTCTGATGTATCCTAGCGGAATCACAGCCTCCTCCAACTTCCATTTTGCCTTTTCCTTTCCGGAATTGGAAAGCGTAACTTTCATCTAAGTTGAATGTCCTTAAACGTCATATCTCCGGTCAGCTTTTTACCACATCAAACAACATCCACTTGCACAAAATGTTATAAAGATGATTCATCAGTGGTAAAGCAGTATTGTGGCAATATATTCAACATATCTCCTGTAGTATAAAATAAGAATCTATTTCACTTTCCTATTTATGTTTGTTTTGTCTTTCTAATTTGAGATCATTTAACTGTTTTTGTCCCCCCCCCCCCCTGAGATCATTCTACTGTTTTTGTCCCCCCCCCCCCCCGGCCCCTCTCTTTCATAGTTCTTGATGTAACAATGTTAGTTAATAAATGAATTTTATATAACTAACAAGTTCAAAGAAATGCAGAATTTAGCTTATAAATCCATTACCTCATAAGGAAATATGGTATATATGTTAATATTGTTAGGGTATATACTATTAATCATGTGTTTAGACATAGTATTCTAACCATTTTCAAGATTAAATATCTAAGTGGGAGGTTGTTGATGAGTCCATGATTTGGACTCATTTAGGGTTGTATTTTGATTGAATTAGTGTCTTCAAATGCATATTTTGTCTCAATATCTTATGCAAATCCTTAGTTTCAGATATTTGACTTGAGAGACAAAGCATGGACGCTATCGAGCAAAAAGGAACAAAGCGGCTGAAAGAAGGAAGAAAGGCGGCCTGAAGATTGCCTAATCCATTTGGCGAGTGGCCGAAAGGCCTCAAATCTCGCCTAGTGTTCCAGTGTGCTGAGCCCTGAAGGGAAAGATCAAGTTGGCGATGAAAGGGAGCAGTCGGCGCATCGCTGAGCAGTTCTGCAAAGCAGTTCCCTGTCGCCCAATGAATCAAAACGCGAAGATGCTAAAGGAAAAAGATGAAAGGTGATGAACCAGACCAAAGGGTGGATAACTGAGTGTATCGGCGATACCAACTAACTGCGCCGAGTGATCCTTCGCAGCACAAATTTTTGAAAACTATAAATACTCATTTAATTTTGTGGCTTAGTATAAAGTTGTAGAGAGTTATTACTGACACTTAGAATATTTTCAGTTTTTAGTTCTTAGAGTTTTTGGGAGACATTGTTCTTTAGCTTGAAGGTTTTCAACTCCAAGAAATTGGAAGTGGGTCTCGAAGAATCTTCATCCTAGACGTGTTTAAAGACATTTTCTATCGTACCCACTTGATGGAAACACTTGTTGGTATTGATTTCTATCCCTTTTTCATGTCTAGCTAAAACCTCAATTTTTGGGGTGTGATTTTGTGAATATGGGTTAAATTTCCTGTTGGGTATTGCTTATTGTTAGTCTATTTTTTGTTTAAATGTGATGTTACAAATATTCAGCGATTTACTATCAATAGCATTTACCCAATAGTATATTTTATCCCATATTTCTATCACATCCCAAGAATCCCGTCTCCCTATCTCGCATCTTTATATTTTTGTTGTTTTTGTTCATTAGTTGAATACAAACCCCCCATTGATAATTGACACTCGTGTCACCTTTAGATTTAGTATGTTTTTATTCGTTAATGTTTATAACTATGATTGATTATAACTTGATTTTACTTTTCTATTAATTCTTGCAACCACTCCCTTGGGACTCGACCCCAACCTATTCAGTTGGGTTATATTACCATTGTACGATCGTAGACACTTGAATTGGAAATTGTGTCAAGATTACGCAAACATCAGTTGTTAGGGTATATACTATTAATGTAACACCTCAAAAACCAAACCAAGAAAAAAAATGCAGAAAACTACCTGAAGTAGTGAAACACGGCAGGGTTCACGGACCGTGATAGGGTCCACGGACTGTTGACCTGCCCATGGTCATGACTTGGAAGTCACCAAGCCCAGACGTCAGACCACATGCACCTTCATGGTCCGTGGCCTTGACAACGGGTTGTGGTGGCATCTGTGACGTCTAGGCTCCCTAGCGTAGCCCTCAGATACCCCTCGCCAAAGTAAGGATCACGGGGACCTTCACGGTCCATGGTCCTGAAGAAGGGTCGTGGGGGCGTCCGTGAAACCTAACCAGTAGCACCCTAAATAAAAAGCCACCAGACCTTAGCCTAGGTGAGGACCACGAGGACCTTCACGATCTGTGGTCACTCATACGGGCCGTGGTGAGGCTCGTGAGACAGACCCTCAGCTCAGTAGTCACCAAGTGAAGACCACGACCCACTTCACGGTCTGTGGTCCATTTCACAATCCGTGAATGTGGCCGTGGTCAGCCCCATCTGCAACTTAAGCCAGGGGTCTTTTGGTCTTTTCCTATTTCGTTCGACCCCTAAACTACATTGTTTTAACCCTAAACTATGTGGTTTTGGTCAGTTTTAGCCTAGAAACATAACTAGAACTTATCTAAGTCAGATCCTTCATCAACACTTAGAAAAGTAGAAGAGAAAGAGGCGAGCAACCCTAGTTCAAGAACACAGCAAAGTTCCATCAGTTCCAGCCCCAAAATCGAAAGATTTCTCCGTGGAATTCGTCACTAGGTATGTGGGATTTCACTAGTGGGTTCCTTTCACCCATTAGGTCCTTAGATTTCAGTCAATTCTTGATTCCCTATTATTAATTAGACCTAGGGTTTCTAGAACTTCAGCAGATTATCATATTATTACTTCGTTTCTCGCATGAATTTCAGAACCCAAGCTTGGTAGTTCTTTAGTTGTTGAATTACACATGCTAGGTCAGATATTTCAATATTTCAGATATACATGCCTAAGTTTGCGAATGCATTACTTTCAGTATATTATTGTGCATTCTCAGTTTGCATGTCAGTTTTGATCTATCCGGTATATTACAGAAATTCAGTCATAATGTGTTAATCATTTAATCTATTGGGAGTAGCATAATACCGAGTTGGACTAGGGTAAGTCACCCATATAGTCCCAGAACTACGAGCCACGTAGGTTGTAAGTCCCCTCTGTGGGCATCATTTTAGTGATCACGCCAACATGCGTCTACACCTTTGGTCGGGTGTATTGGGTCCTCTCGATGGGGCATATACATCGAACTCAACATTTAGCTCATGTAGTTTCATTATCAGTTAATAGTAGCTCCCACAGTTCAGTAAGACTCCATTGGATTGACCACATTTCAGTATAATCAGTATTCAGCATCAGCATGTCTAAATTTGGTCATTGCATTCAGTTAGTTTAGTATTCAGTATACATATCATGTTCAAATTATAATATTGCTTTATTGCTTGTTCAGTAATATGTTTATTTCAGCTTTACTCTATCCTGCATGCTCAGTACCTTTCAAATAATGACGCATACTCTGCGCTACATCGTCTTGTGATGTAGATTCAGGTTCTCAGCATCTAGATGACGCTTAGATCGGTTATCGATTTCCAGTTCAACAGCATCTGTGGTGAGTCATCATTCTTCGAGGATAATAGTCATGTTATCTTTTCATTATTTCAGTCTTTCAGTTTCAGTTTTGCTAGACTTAACTAGGGAATGTCCCAGCATTTCTAGTCAGTTAGAGGCTATTTTTTGACATAGTTAGATTTAGCTTAGCATTTGAGTTTGATGTTTCTTTTGTATTAAACTCTCAGATTTGATATTTAGTTTAGTATATGGGTATTCCCCATCATATGTGATTTATTTATGATTAGCTTCCGCATCAATTATTATTATTCTTAGTATGCTCATGTCATGCCAGCAGGGTTAGCTTGGGGTCACTTGTGATCCTAGGTCCCGTGTCCGCATCTCGGGGTAGCTCAGGGCGTGACAAACTTGGTATCAGAGCACTAGGCTTAAGAGTCCTAGCATGTCAGAAAAGCCGCACTAAGTAGAGTCATTTTCAAAGGTGTGAAGTGCACTACATCTAATGAGAGGGAGGCTACAAAGTGTTTTAGGAAAAATCTTCATTTTCTTGTTACTCTTATCGTGCGTAAGGTATGATCTAATTCCATTCTAACTCGACGTTCTATGTTTCAGTGATCATGCATCCTCGTAGAGCTAACGCCAGGAATGCAAATGCCAGGAACGCAAACGCAGCTCCTCCAGTCCCAGATAAAAAGGTTTCGAATACAGAATTCTAGAACACCATTCAGATGTTGGCTCAGAGTGTGGCCAACCAAAACAATCAGCAGGCTCCAGTTCTGGCAAATGCTAATGTTGGGTCAGCTATAGCCAAAGTGCGAGATTTTGTTAGGATGAATCCGCCACAGTTCTTAGGATTGCAGATTGGTGAAGATCCCCAAAACTTCATTGATGAGGTCAAGAAGATCTTTGAAGTGATGCAGGTAACTGGGAATGATCGGGTTGAGTTAATATCTTACCAGCTTAAGGATGTGGCTCATATCTGGTATACTCAGTGGAAAGAGAACAGGGGTACAGATGCAGCTCCTATCACTTGGGATTGCTTTAGTGAGACCTTCCTGGACAGGGTTTACCCAAGAGTGCTAAGGGAGGTGAAAGCTCAGGAATTTATGAACTTAAGACAAGGTAGCATGACAGTCAAAGATTATGGGCTCAAGTTTACCCAACTCTCCAGGTATGCTCCTCACATGGTTGCTGATTCCAGGGCTCAGATGAATAATTTTCTATATGGAGTGTTAGACTTGGTGAAGACAAACTATAGAAATGCTATGTTGTTGGAAAATATGAGCATCTCTAGGCTCATGACTCATGCTCAACAGATTGAGGGTGATAAGCTTAGGGAACAGGCTAAGGAGAAAAAGAAGGCTAGGACTGGAGAGTATGACTATTCTCAGCAGAAATCGGGTAGTGGAAATCGCTCGCAGGGTCAGTAGAAATTTTCAACTCCAGCACCTTCATCAGCTAGTGTTCCGTCCTCCAAGTTCAGACAAGATCAGAAAGGTAGGGCATCAGGCTCTAAATCTCAGGGAAGTGTTTTAGGAACCAAAACCTACCCAACTTGCCCTAAGTGTGGTAAGAACCATCCGGGCGAGTGCCTTGCAGGAAAGGAAGGATGATTTGGGTGTGGTCAGTATGGTCATAGATTGAGGGATTGTCCTTCTAGACAGGGTCAAGGAGGAAATAGTCGAGCTCAGTCCACAACTTCAGCGGCACCAGCAAGTCGCCCGACTCAGCAGGGTAACTCATCTGGTATAGGTGGTAGACAGCGCCAAAATAGGCTCTATGCTCTCCAGGCTCGCCAGGATCATGAAGAATTTCCTGATGTAGTCACTGGTTACGCGTCTTTGATCTCGATGTTTATGCTTTGTTAGATCCAGGTCCTACTCTTTCCTTTGTTACTCTTTATATAGTAGTTAAGTTTGATGTTAGTCCTGAAACTCTCTCAGAACCTTTCTCAGTCTCTACTCCAGTCGGTGACCCAGTCATAGCTAGACGGGTATACAAAAATTGCCCTGTCACAGTGTCTCAGAAAGTCACCTCAGAAGACCTTGTAGAGTTAGAAATGGTAGACTTCGATGTCCTTCTAAGCATGGATTGGTTACCTTCCTGTTATGCCTCAGTCGATTGTAGAACTAGGATTGTTCATTTTCAGTTTCCAGACGAACCAATCTTAAAATAGAAGAGTAGTAACTTAGCGCCTATAGGTCGATTCATTTCTTACCTTAAGGCCAGGAAGATGATCTCTAAGGGTTATCTCTATCATCTAGTTTTGGTTAAGGATTCAAGCTCCGAAATCCTAACTTTTGAGTCAGTCCCAGTGGTTAATGAGTTTCCAGAAGTGTTTCCATAAGATCTTCTCGGAGTTCCTCGCGATAGGGAAATCAACTTTGGAATTGATCTCCTTCCAGATACCCAGCCTATTTCTATTCCTCTATTCCTCCTTACAGGATGGCTTCAGCTGAGCTTAAGGAATTGAAAGAGCAGTTGAAAGACCTTCTAGATAAGGGCTTCATCAGACCTAGTATTTTGCCATGGGGTGCACCGGTGTTGTTCGTAAAGAGAAAGATGGTTCTCTCAGAATGTGTATTGACTATAGGTAGTTGAAAAAGGTCACAATCAAGAATAAGTATCCCATCCCCAGGATTGATGGCTTGTTTGACCAACTTCAGGGTGCTAGTCATTTCTCAAAGATAGACCTCATATTAGGCTATCATCAACTCAAAGTCAGAGATAGTGACATTCCAAAGACAGCCTTCAGAACTCGGTATGGTCATTATGAATTTGTAGTTATGTCATTTGGACTAACTAATGCTCCTGCAACTTTCATGGATTTGATGAACAGAGTGTTCAAGCAGTATTTGGACTTGTTCGTTATTGTCTTTATTGATGATATCCTCATTTATTCTAGGAATAAGGAAGAACATGTGAGTCATTTGAGAGTTGTTCTGCAAACTCTCAAAGATCGCCAGTTATTCACAAAATTAAACAAGTGCGAGTTTTGGTTACAATCAGTTGCTTTCCTTGGGCATATAGTATCCAGCGAAGGGATCCGGATGGATTCCCAGAAAATAGAGGCAGTGAAACAATGGCCCAGACCTACCTCTCCTATAGATATCAGAAGTTTTTTGGGTCTAGCGAGTTATTACAGAAGGTTCGTGGAAGGATTTTCATCCATAGTCTCACCATTGACTAGGTTGACCCAGAAGATGGTCAAGTTTCAGTGGTCAGATGATTGAGAGAAAAGCTTTGCATAATTGAAAACTAGGTTGACTACAACTCTTGTTTTGACTCTACCAGAGCGTTCAGACGGTTATGTGATTTATTGTGATGCATCCAGAGTCGTCCTAGGCTGTGTGTTAATGCAGTGAGGTAAGGTTATAGCCTATGCTTCTAGCCACCTTAAGGTGCATGAGAAGAATTATCCGACTCATGACCTCGAGCTTGCAGCGGTGGTGTTTGCACTCAAGATTTGGAGACACTACTTGTATGGTGTTCATGTAGATGTGTTCACAGACCATAAGAGCCTTCAATAGGTGTTCACCCAGAAAGAGTTGAATCTTCGCCAGAGAAGATGGCTTGAGTTCCTCAAGGATTATGACATGAGTGTGCATTACCATCTTGGTAAGGCAAATGTAGTAGCAGATGCCCTTAGCAGACTATCTATGGGTAGTGTAGCACATGTTGAGGAAGAAAGAAACGAGCTAGCAAAGGATGTTCACAAGCTTGCTCATTTAGGAGTTCGTCTTATGAGCATATCAGATGGTGGTGTAACAGT
>NW_006239049.1:329734-349949 GCF_000226075.1 Solanum tuberosum | reverse complement strand
CGATTATGTGTTCCTAATGTGGGCGAGTTGAGACAGCCCGATTCTTGCAGAAGCCCATAACTCTAGGTATTCTATTCATCCAGGCGCCACTAAGATGTATCGTGATCTCCGGGAAGTCTTTTGGTGGAATGGCATGAAGAGGGATATAGCAGATTTTGTGGATAAGTGCCCCAATTGTCAGCAAGTGAAGGTAGAACATCAGAAACCAGGGGGTATGACTCAAGAGATCGATATTCCTACTTGGAAGTGGAAGTGATCAACATGGATTTCATCACAGGTTTACCTCGTACTCGCAGACAACATGACTCCATTTGGGTGATAGTTGACAGAGTCACTAAGTCTTCTCGTTTTTTGGCGGTCTAGACTACAGATTCAACAGAGAACTACGCCAAGCTTTACATTAATGATCTAATCAGGTTGCATGGGATTCATTTGTCTATCATCTAAGATAGAGGTCCTCAGTTTACCTCTTATTTCTGGAAGTCATTTCAGAAAGGTCTTGGTACCCAGGTTAATCTTAGCACAACATTTCATCCACAGATGGATGGTCAGGCAGAGCATACCATCCATACCTTATAGGACATGTTGAGAGCTTGTGTGATCGACTTCAAGGGTAGTTGGGATGATCACCTCCCTCTTATAGAGTTCGCCTACAATAATAGCTACCATTCAAGCATTCAAATGGCCCCTTATGAGGTATTGTATGGGCGTAGGTGTAGATCTCATGTTGGTTGATTTGAAGTAGGTGAAGCAGCCTTGATAGGGCCAGACTCAGTCCATTATGCGACGGATAAAGTGCAACTCATTAGATATAGACTTAAGATAGCCTAGAGACACCAGAAGTCTTATGCAGATGTAAGGAGAAGGGAACTAGAGTTCCAAGTTGATGACTGGGCTTTCTTGAAAGTGTCGCCTATGAAAGGGGTGATGAGATTTGGCAAGAAAGGAAAGCTCAGTCCTAGATATGTAGGCCCTTATAAGATTCTGAAAAGGATTGGTAAAGTGGCTTATGAGTTAGAGTTGCCAGCAGAGTTATCAGCAGTGCATCAAATCTTTCATATTTCACTATTGAAGAAGTGTGTGGGTGATCCAGCATATGTAGTGCCATTAGAGAGTGTGGCTGTAAAAGATAGTCTTTCTTATGAGGATGTACCAGTTTAGATTCTTGATCGTCAGGTTAGAAGGTTGAGAAACAAAGAAGTCGCTTCAATCAAGGTTTTGTGAGGGAGTCAGTATGTAGAGGAAGCTACTTGGGAAGCAGAAGCAGCCATGAAGTCTAAGTATCCTCACCTCTTTCCTTCCGATTCCACTCCAGCTTGAGGTAATAGTTCCTCTTTAGTTTTTCAGTCATTCATACGTAGAATCAGTCTTAGTATCATGTTCCTTCAGTCTGTACCTGCATTTTCAGTGTATTTGCATGTTTTTGGAACTTAGTTCAGTCAGAAATCAGCTTCCAGTGTATAGTAGTAGGGTTGCAGCTCATCCCCTCCATTTCAGTTAGTGTAGTCTTCATTCGAGGACGAATGATCCCAAGGGGGAGATATTGTAACACCTCGAAAACCAGACCCAAAAAAATTGCAGAAAACTACCTAAAGCAGTGAACCACGGTGGGGTTCACGGACCGTGATAGGGTCCATGGTCCATTGACCTTCCCATGGTCATGACTTAGAAGTCACCAGGCCCAGACGTCAGACCACGGGCACCTTCATAGTCTGTGGCCTTGACGACGGGTCGTGGTGGCGTATGTGATGTCTAGGCAGTAACCTCTCTAGCCTAGCCCTCAGACACCCCTTGCCCAAGTAAGGACCATGGGGACCTTCACGGTCCGTGGTCCTGAAGAAGGGTCGTGAGGGAGTCCGTGAAACCTAACCAGTAGCCCCATAAATCAAGAACCACCATACCTTAGCCCAAGTGAGGACCACGAGGACCTTCACAAGCTGTGGTCCCTCACACGAGCCGTGGTAAGGCTCGTGAGACAGACCCTCAGCTCAGTAGTCACCAAGTGAAGACCACGACCCACTTCACGGTCTGTGGTCCCTTTCACAATCCGTGAAGGTGGCCGTGGTTAGCCCCGTCTGCAACTTAAGCCAGGGGTCTTTTGGTCTTTTCTTATTTCGTTCGACCCCTAAACTACATCGTTTTAACCCTAAACTATGTGGTTTTGGTCAGTTTTTAAACTAGAAACATAACTAGAACTTACCTAAGTCAGATCTTTCATCAAAAACTTAGAAAATTAGAAGAGAAAGAGGCGAGCAAACCCTAGTTCAAGAACGCAGCAAGGTTCCATCAGTTCCAGCCCCAAAATTGAAAGATTTCTCCATGGAATTCGTCACCAGGTATGTGGGATTTCACTAGTGGGTTCTTTTCGCCCATTAGGTCCCTAGATTTCAGTCAGATTCTTGATTCCCTATTATTAACTAGACCTAGGGTTTCTAAAACTTTAACAGATTATTATGAATTAGTTATTTACATGTTCCAAATCATCTTATCATGTTATTACTTTGTTTCTCGCATGAATTTCAGAAACCTAGCTTGGTAGTTCTTTAGTTCTTGAATTACACATGGTAGGTCAGATATTTCAATATTTCAAATATACATGCCTTAATTTTTGAATGCATTACTTTCAGTATATTAATGTGCATTCTTAGTTTGCATGTCAGTTTTGAGCTATCCAGTATATTACAGAAATTTAGTTATAATGAATTAATCATTTAATCACTTGGTGGTAGCATAATACCGAGTTGGACTAGGGTCAGTCACCTATATAGTCCCTGAACTACGAGCCACGTAGGTTGTAAGTCCCCTCTGTGGGCATCATTTTAGTGATAACGCCAGCATGCCTCTACACCTTTGGCCAGGTGTATTGGCTCCTCTCGATGGGGCATATACACCGGACTCCACATTTAGCTCATGTGGTTTTATTATTGGTTATTAGTAGCTCCCACAGTTCAATCAGACTCCATTGCATTGACCACATTTCAGTATAATCAGTATTCAGCATCAGCATGTCTAAATTTGGTCATTGCATTCAGTTAGTTCAGTATTCAGTATCTATATCATGTTCAGATTATACTCTTGCTTTATTGCTTGTTCAGTTATATGTTTATTTCAGCTTTACTCTATCCTGCATGCTCAGTACCTTTCAAGTACTGACGCATACTATGCGCTACATCTTCTCGTGATGTAGGTTCAGGTTCTCAGCATCCAGATCACGCTTAGATCGGTTCCCGATCTCCAGTTCAGCAGCATCAGTGGTGAGTCCTCATTCTTCGAGGACACTAATGATGTTATCTTTTCATTATTTCAGTCTTTTAGTTTCAGTTTTGCTAGACTTAGCTGGGGCATGTCCCAGAACTTCTAGTCAGTTAGAGGTTATTTTCAGACATAGTTAGATTCAGCTTAGTATTTGAGTTTGATGTTTCTTTTGTATTAAACTCTCAGATTTGATATTCAGTTTTAGTATATGGGTATTCCCCATCGTATGTGATTTATTTATGATTAGCTTTTGCATCAATTATTATTATTCTTAGTATGCTCATGTCATGCCAACAGGGTTAGCTTGGGGTCACTTGTGATCCTAGGTCACGTGTCCACTTCTCGGGGGTAGCTCGGGGAGTGACAATTAACCATGTATTTAGATAAAGTACATTATAACAATTGTGATGGTTAAAAATCTAAGTGGGAGATTGTTGGGATATATACTATTAACCATATGTTAAGATATAATATTTATTATAGAATAAATATTTATTCAATTTTAATAGATCATATATTCATTTATGGTGTCTGTTTACTTATATAGTAGATGATTTAGTGTGTAGAGTTTTAGCTTATACACAAAGTATTAAATCATCGGTTCTTATAAGTATAAAGTTGTTTGTTCATAATTTAGGATGGAAATTGGACATGTCATCGATACGATTGTAGCACAAGATTATATGTAATTTATCTTGATTATGGGAATAGTATAGTTTCAACTTCTTGTGCTAGTGCATTTTGTATGTATTGAACTGGACTGAGTAGAAATAGTTATTTTATACTAGCTGACAAAGACATATTCTCTAAACTATTAAATGTACTTATATTCTTAATCCTGATATAACTTTTATGATCTGTATATATTATTTATCGTTTTGATTTATTAAAAGTTGAGATTCTGAGATGGGTCAATATGCCTGGTAGATTGGATGGATAAATAATAGATATTGGTGAAATAATAAGTTAGTTGATGGAATCCATATCTCGTTATAGAGATTGATTGATATGCCTCTTTGAGAAACTTATAAGTTTTCATCGTGTCAAACCTTGCAAGTGGATTTATAAAATCTGACACATGAAATAAGTTAAGTAGTGCTCTAAAGAAAATTAATCGTTGAATTAAATTCGTCGGTAATTTAATTTATTGATTAGTATCTATAATCTTAACATGGAGAATTACATAAGTGTTTAATGGGAAATTACGAAATATAAATACAGAAGTGCAATTACGAATTTCTAGTGAAATGATTTGTAATTTATTATGGTAAGAATAATTCAAATTAATTATTTGGAATTATTTCCATAGGAAGCCTCAGTATTAATTATGTGGTCCCTCCAGTGCCCATATTTAACTAGAACTCATAATCTTATTTCTAAGGAAAAAGGAAGAAGTAACGTTGATTCTTGTTTTTTCAAGAATAATGCAGGTTTTCTTGTTTTAAAGAAAAACGTGGGTTTTTCTCCTTATTGGATTGGGAAGAAATCTCTATAAGTAGGGATTCTTCTAACCTAGAAAAAGAGGAAGGTTTCTATTCATGCTTGCCCACCCAAGTATTGAGAGAGTTCGGATGTGAACTTGGGATCACTGTAGAAGACCATAGTTGTTGTCTATCCTGTAGATTCGCTTGAAGGTCTGTCTAATTTGGGGATTCGCTTGAAGGTATCTGCTAACGCTTCAAGAGGTATTTATCGAATTAAATTTCAGCAAGTTTATGTGTTCTCGCATGATTATGTGATCTAGAATAAACGGTATAGGTTATCTATTATTTATGAAAGAAGTATGATTCTGATATGCTTCCGCTGTGGATATAGTTTTTCAACAATTGGTATCAGAGCTATGCTTATATCTAAATAGATAACCTAAAATTACATATGTGTGATTATGTATAGTCACCCTATTTTTTTTTCCGGAATTCGTTTTAACGTTTGGAAAATATGATAGAAATTCAAATTGAAGACAAAGAATGAGTGCTACATGAGAATAATTTTCTCCTGTCTAAGGGTTTGTTGCCGTGAAAATCTTCTAAACCTGATTAGTTAAAGCATTCTTTGTTTTTTGAGTTTTTTGGTAATTAAAATAAAAGGTTAAAAAAAAACAAAAGGGAAATTTTTTCATCCTATTATGGTGTTTGGTGAAGGTGACGGCACCTGGCAACATGCATAAACAAGGTTGTTTCTCTTATGGTTTTGTTGCTTGTTTTATTTTATTGTGGTTCATTGAAATTATCAATTCTTCTGATTGTAAAGTATGATGCACCATTAAGCGACAATAGGAACTGGCTTGATTTTGTTCTAAAGAGTATAATATGAGCATTGAGAAAGTTTATCTCACGGTGTATTACAATGTATTGATAAGAGTTTGTGATTCACAAATACTTACTGCGAGAGTGGTAAATAAATTTGGATCAATTAAATTTCTTAAAAGTTTTGTGATGTGATATTAATATATGAAATTATGAATTGAGAATTATGATTAATAAATAGGATTTATGTGAGTGGTCTATTTATTTGAGTTATTAGAATATTCTCAATGTATCATGTATAAATTGTCCTAAGTGAATATTAGTGGTGAATTTTTTTTCTCTGAAGAAAATTTACCTTTAGATACTAGTAACACTTAATTAATTCATGAGAAGAGATATTAAAGGTTTACACCGATATGAAAAGTAGAAACATAATATCTTGAATTCTTAGATGTATTAATCAAAGGGACAATTTGATAAGAAGGTGTTGTGTGTCTTCGACAAAGGAAGGGCACAACGTATACCTTTTGCTCATGAGATAATTATAAAAAGAGAATCAAAATTTGAATCAAGTTATTTTAATCTTTAACTATGCCTGAAACGATTACTTTTTCAAGTTTGGTCATAGTTAAGGTGGTCATGAATTTTATGATATCTGATTGACTTGAAATTTGATGGTTCCAACGAAAATCGTTTAAATGGGTTTAGGTAGTTTGTCGGATTAAAATTTGATTTTAATATGATAAGATCATTCTTTATGTTAATTATGTTTATGTTAAATTTGGAACATGATTACACAAGGTTATTTAACATGAATTGATATGTGATAAGAATGTATGTCATATTGTTTTTAATACCTAAAGATACTTAAATTACTTGAATTTGAATTTGGTCATAACTTTGGAAATAAAGATTCTTTATAGACTCCAATTGACTTGAAATTTGGTAAGTTCATTGATAACGACCTAGTAAGAAGTACTCATTCTTATGTGGTTATGATTCTTTGAGGTCGTTAAAATGATTTTAAAGTTGTTCATTGGAATTAAAATGTGATTTAGTATGAATGACATCCTTTTTATTGATTTTATTTATGTTATATGTGGTACATGATTACACGTGATAAGTTAACATAAATTGATATATGATAAGGATGTAGATCTGATTATTTTTCCTCAAATCGTTTGAATCTGAATTTGATCATAACTTTGGAGATAAATATTATTTTTGAACTCTGGTTGATGTGAAATTCAGTAGGTTCATCAGAAACGATCAAATTTTAAATACTCATTGTTATGAAGTGATTTGACAATTTGAGGTCGTTTAGATAATGGTTTTAAATACTCTGTCTAATTTGGGGATTCGCTTGAAGGTATCTGCTCATGCTTCAAGAGGTATTTATCGAATTAAATTTCAGCAAGTTTATGTGTTCTAGCATAAACGGTATAAGTTATCTATTATTCATATAAGCAGTATGATTCTGATATGCTTTCGGTGTGCATATATAATTTTCCAATAAATATTACTGTAGGAAATTAAAGCATTTTAGATCATTCATTAAGAGAAGAATTTACGAAGAAGAAAATTTCATACTTTGAATCCTTTATCATATTTTTATACTATGAAAAATACTTCTTTTTTTTACCATAATGTCAATACTAAAAAAAATAGGCTCTAACATGCGAACTGGGAGAAAATGTTTTTGTTTATAAAATTAATTTTCGCACTTAAATTTACATATTATTAATTTATAGTTAGCTAATCAAAACATGCTCTATGTATGATTTTGAAGCTGAATGATCATATATTAATTGATCTGCACTTCATCCTGCCACTTCATCCTGCCTGATCGATCTTTCACTAGCCAGGATTAAGAGAAAACTTATAAGTAGATAATTACATAAGTAAATTCATTTAATTATAATAAAATAGTGTTACACTCGAATGCGATAGGCGATGTGGGAAAATTATTTAATATCTTGGCTACTATATAAATTCTTATAGTTGACATTGTTGACAAATTTTACGTGTACCATTTTTCTTATTAAAAATCAAGATCAAAATTTTAATTATTTTTTTAAAAAAAGTAAATTAAGTGAGAAATTTATTATTAAAAGCATATAAGGTAGATAAGAATTTTGGATAGAAATTATTTGACTCCTAATATAGAATTGTATTATATAAGATGAAATAAAAATAGTATATATTTTTTTTTACTATAAACGATTCATATTTGTGCATGAATGTTTTGACTTGTTTGATCCTTCAAAACATCTTTTTTTTTAAATTGGTATATTAATTAATAAAGATAAATATGTAAACTATATCTCAGAAAATTTTATTCAGAATTACATTTAAGGATAAATATTTATTATTATTCTATTTCTATCTTTGAGGAATATTAAGAAAAAGTATTGATTCCACAAGGATTGAAAATACTATTTTAATTACCTAATAAGTATAAAAAAATATTGTATCATATAAAATGAAACAAATATAGTACATACTTTATTTTAATAAAAATAATTCATATTCGTGCATGAAATCTTTGACTTGTTTTTCATCCTTCAAAGCATAATTTTTTTCTCTTATAAAAAAGGTATATTAATTAAAAAGAAATAAATATATAGACTAGATACAATTCAGACAAAATATGATCTTGACCAACATTTTAGGGTGAATATTTATTATTCTCTCTTTCTGTCTTCGATGCTAATTAAGAAAAAATATTAATTCCACAATAAATTAGAAGGAAAAAGAAATACTATTTTGACTGTATAATAAGTTTGACCATAAAAGGTAACTTTGTTGAAATTTTAGTAACAAAATCCAAATATGACATGAATTTAATGACTTGATAATTGTTCAAGGTACTTGTTCACTATAAATACAGTTTTATGCTTTCTTTCAAACTATAACATACGACTTTAAGATTCATTCTCTTATCTTTCCTTGTATTAACCAAAGCCTTTTTTTTCTGTTTGGATGAATTTTTTGTTAAGAGGAAAAAGGAAATTGTACTTGTAATCAACAACATGCCGATCAAATGGTAACGATTTTGAATTTACTAGAAACATAACATTTTTGAAAGATTTTGGTGTGTATGCTTAAGTGTACAGTTTGCTACTTTGTTTGTTGTTAGGGTTTTGCGTTGGCAATCAAATGCAGGCACAACAGTCAATAGTCAAATACTGATAGAAGTATCTAATTGTACTGAGAGCATCAATGGTGTTAAAGAAGGAAGATGGAAAAATACTTTTACCTTCTATAAGCCCATACTCAAAGGTATTTCATTACTTAATAAATCATATGTAAACACAATATAACGGAATAATTTTGTTTTCTCTCGATGCATTACAAAGATTGGATTTGGGAAGTTTTTCTTCTTTTTAATTAATCTATAAAAAAGCGAAGAAGTATTGAAATAATTTGGGTCAAGAATAGATCTAAATGTAAGATAATCTATATATCTCGCATTTTTAACTTACACATCATGTCATTTTTAAGAGTACTTTTGTGTCCATATACGAGATTTGATTGCTGATTGAATTATTTTTTCTTTTACTAGAACAAGCAAATGCATCGGAATTTTCCCAAAAAATTTTGGGGGTTTCACTTCAAGAACAACCCAACAAGTTTTACATGGAACTTAGTAGGCAACGACTGGTTGTGAAAGCAGAGTCATCAATGCAGATGATAAAGGAGAACTTACAATCTTATAGAATGAAGGTTGCAGTTAATCGAGAGGTTTGTATTATTGAGATCTGCAAATTATTGTTCTTATTGTAAGTGGATGATATACTTATATAGCACCATCAAGAATTTTGTCTTCATAAACACTCATTAAAATATTTGACAGATATAGGGGTTTCAGTATCGACTTGGTGACTTCCGGCTGCGAGTAGGCAAAGCTATTCCAATAAATTCTGAGAACTTGAGGGGAATAGTTATGGAGGTATGCAAATACTTTCAGAGATTTATTCTCAATTGAAGCTTTTTATGTGGTTAAGCCTTTTTTTTATAAAAAAAACATAGCTACGTTATTATCATTTTTTACTCTTCATGGAGAGGAATTCAATTATTGTACTTTACCTAATTAAAAAAATGATTACTATTATGAGCATGCTTGCCTCATAAGATGTTTGTTTCTTTGTAGATGGAGTATCTTCCGATTTCCTCATGGAAAACATCACATTTAATTATGAGTGAATTCTTCGAGATATGGAAGGAAACTCTGGGGAAAAGATCATTACCGGGTCATTTTGTGCATGTTGAACCAAATTTTTCAGAGTTTGGCCTCTCTGATCAATACACTTCACAACACACAGTTGTACAATATGCTAGCATCTTGGCTCAAATGGCAACAACATCTCAATCATCACAAGCAACTAGAAATTAGAATGTTTTGTGGACATTATAAGATTTTTCTTTAGCTTCAAAAATGAGTTATTTATGTTCATTAATAAATTGGGAATATTCACATCAATAGTAAGCAATCTTAAAGCTAATATATGATTTCAGATCAATGTAATTTCTTTTCGTTTTAGTGGGTGAAATGGAAAGTTAAATGGTTTCTTTTGTTTGAAGAATTGTACTTAAGATTATATAGACTTTTAAGACAATGCAAGACAAGTTGGAACTTTAAAGTTTTGGAGAGTAGAACTTTATTGCACAAAAGGAAAAATGGTATATATGTTAATATTACTATATATAGGAAATTAAGGTATTGTAGATAATTTATTTAGAGAGGAGTTTTGGTAGTGCAGTTGGTTGGCTACATGAATGGGGTGGAGCAGGTAAAAACTTTTACCAAGTTATAAAGCACCATCGTAACCCCACCCTTGTATTCCTAATCACCACAAGTATAATGTTACGAGGCCTTTTCCTAGAGGATAGGTAATATGAAGCTAGACAAAGCAAATTTAGCTCATGATCATTTTTTAACTCAACGATTGTACCTTTGTCAAAACATATAGTAGGGGTTCAAACCAATAAGTATAATATAATTTTGCACCAAACATCGAGTTCAGTAAGTATTTTTGTATGATTGAACGTGTAATGATATTTGCCTTCAAATGAGCTTGTATAAAGTGGTTGGTAGTGATGTTGGTTGCCAATAGTGGTTGTGATAACAAAGGTGGTTGGTGATTGACAACAATAATGGTGATGGTTAGTGATTGTTGATAGAGTGGTAATGAATATTATCCACACAAGATATTAAGACTTTGTTCAAGATCTTAATGATTAATTAAATGCTTAAATCTTAATGATAACAAATGTACTCTATGACCTAAGGTCTAAACCATTCAGATTCAAACTTTCATTAAGTGTAGTACAATTATATATGAATGAACTAGCATTGGAACTACTAGAGGAACTAATACTCTTACGTCAAATTATAAATAATCAATATTTGATATGACTGTCTGTGCTTAATATGACAAATTGTATGTCAAACACTAATTGATGGGATGAAAAAAATAGAGAAATGGAGGGGTGTCAACTCCTATGATGAAATCTGATAGGTAGAACTGTATCAAATAACTTCACTTCCATAGCATAATATTTGGTAGGAAACTAGGAAACACAAGTCGAAAGCATAGATTGTTTATCGATAATAAAGAAGAGAATTAAGGTACTAATAGCTCTGAGGTTATTATTATGCAAGTACAAAAACTGTCTACTGATAATTCTTTAAGTCTGTTGTGATATAGGAAGTTCACTTCTTTTATGCCATGAAGCCAGTAGCCACACTTCTTATTTTTTGGGTGGAGTTTGAAGCTTCTCGCTTATGATGTATCCTAGCTGAGTCACAGCCTCCTTCAACTCCCATTTTACCTTTTTCTTTCTAGAATTGGGAAGGTGTGACTTCCATCTAAGTTGAATGTCCTTGAGCGTCATATCTCCAGTTAGCTTTTCACCGCAGCAAGCAACATCCACCTGCACAAAATGATATAAAGACGATTCAGTGGCAAAGCAGTACTGTGGCAATATTTCAACATATCTTCCTCTAGTATAAAACAAGAATTTGTTTCACTGTCCTATTTATGTTTGTTTCGTCTTTCTAATTCAAGATCATCAACTGTTTCAACATAGGTTCCTTTATCTATATTAAGTAAGCATTAGTATATATATTTCCTAATTATTGAATTTTTTATTACTAACTAGTTCAAGGAAACGCAAAATTTAGCTTATAAAATCATTACCTCAGTATGATCATTCAAATTTAGCTTATGTGCAATGAACTTCTGGATTAAAGTTACAGTGGCGCTATTGTCCCTGCAAATGATCAAAATCACTCATTTCATTTTACGTGGTGATGAGCATGAGATTTAAAAACATAGGGGGAAAATCAACGTTGCATGTGGAAAATCTTACTTGAGATGGATATTGGACCTGTCAAGGGGAGGCAATCTAAGTCCCTTCCTGCCAAGAGTAAAAGAACAAATAAAGTTATGTCAGATCAATGAGACAAGAACCTTCAGAGCGATGTGCCTGGTATATTGGTACTTACTTGCCTCCCTGTGGTACAAATTTAAACCAGAAAGAGGAAAGTTCTTTCTGTTTTTCGTCCAAAGCTTTGTTTTCTTGTGTTGAAGACTCTCTTTCTTCGGGACCAGTATCTTGCCTTTTCTCGCATGATTTTCTGTTCTTGCTCCTGTTTTTCTTCTTATGCACTTTGATATTGTCCACTATAATGGACTCTCCTATTTCAGCATTTGTTGTTGATACGCTCGAAGCAAGCTGAGGCATCTTCAAAGAAATATACTCTTATATTGAGGTTATGCAAAATATCTCTAACTAACAGTCAAAATATATGGAAGAATCATTTTTAAAACATGTATGCCAAAGAACTAACAACTACCTTAGCTGCAGACGCAGTTGAAGGGAAAGCTGAGGTTTCTTCTGATGACATGCGATGGTCCATTAGAGAAATTTTGTGTCCTCTGTGTTGCCTGCATGCACTATGTAGATTAAAATGAATCACGTATCTTTGTAAGGAAACTGATTCAAAGTTGAAGTGGCTCCCCCATTCACTATATATGTCTGTAATTTCATACATAAAGAGGTAGATTAAAAACCCATCGATCTCCTTACCGCTTCATGGGGGTCTTCATTCACTCTTCTCTTACTTTCCCTACTTCTAGAAAAAAATTGTTGAACAAAAACGATCTTTCTAAAGTTAAAGGTTAGGGTTCTCATGTTTCATGATATTTGTAAATCTAATTAGGATAATTAATTTAACTTAGTTGATGAGAAATTAGAAAACAATTAAGATTAGAGTAAAACTACTTCACTGAAACTTATTTTTTGGAACCAAAGAGCTTTTAGAGCTCACTCAATAGGTTTCATTGAACAAGAATATAACTAATATTGCTAGCAAGAAGGAATGCATTGAATGATTGACTGATTTGCACCTAAGGGCATGAATACCAAGGTTCGAATCCCAGCGAGAAAAAAATATAGGGTGAACCTAGGTGGATAAAATTACCTAGTAACTATGCTGGTGAGATATAGAAGGTACTCTGTGAAATGGTCAAGGTGTGCACAAACTAACCCGAACACCAATAGTTTTTTTTAAAAAAATGAACTATCGAGAAAAGCTCTAAACCTAACCTAAGTTGATCTGTCGCTTGAACAAAAAAGGAAAAAATCAAGGATATTTTTTTTTGATATATTAAGAGAAGGTCAAACCTACCCTATGTTGAATCTATCACTTGAGCAACAAAGGAAAAATCGATTAAAAATTTGATCTATCGAGAAAATACTACATCAAACTAAGTTGAATCTGTCACTTGAGCACTAAAAGGTAAATCAATAAAAAAAGATTTATTCAGAGAAACTCAAACCTAACCTTATTTGAATCTGCCACTTGAGCAGAAAAGGAAAATCAATAAAAATATTGATTTTTTGGGAAAAGTTCAAACCTAACCTAATTTGAATTTGTAACTTGAGTAGCAAAGGAAAAATCAATTAGAAATTGATAAGCTCATACCGAACTTAAGTTGAATCGGTCACTTGAGTGACAGAAAAAATCAATAAAATACTGATCTATGAAAAAAAGCTCATGACTAACCTGAGTTGAATCCTTGAAAACCAAAGAAAACATCAATAGTGAGTAGAGCCGTCAATTAGGGTTAAGTCTGGCTCAACTCGTGAATAGGATTGGACTAAGATTTTTAGAGGCCATTTAAAAATAGGGCTCTTAAGCCCAACTTGAATAAGCCCATTAGACTCTAGGCTTGAACAATATGAGTTGGGCCAGCCCGTGGGCCAAATAAAAAATTAATTAAAAATTAAAATAAAATAGAATATTAAAACTAACAAGAGGAATCTAAACTTAAAGTCTTAAACCATGCATATAAATATCACAAATTTTAAATATTCAAATATAAAATTACATTTTTTTTATGATTCTTCATTATTTTCTTCTTATTTTTACTTGGGTTTGATGTGCTTGAGCCGAGGGTCTTTCGGAAACAACTTATCTATCTACATGATGTAGTGATAAGGTCTACGTAGACTCTACCCTCCATAGACCTCACTCAGTGAAGTTTCACTAGCATGCTGTTGTTGTTGTTATACCTATGATCTTTACAAAAAATGACAATAATTTCATATTGTAGTCATACAACCAAAATTTTACTTGAAGCCAAACGTAATGTATTATTAAAATTATTTTATTTGTGAATGTGAGAATTGGTCAACAAGAAGTAATACCATGTAATAATATCTTGTCATATTTCTGTTAACATTTTAAAATTAGAATTTAAATTATTTTTTATTATTTTTAAAAAGTGGGCTAGCCCGGTGCGGCCTTAGCCCACGTAGTTGTGGTTGGACTGACTATTTTTTGGCCCGCCAAAATAATGGACCATCCCGACCTGACCTGTAAAGTTTTAAAGCATGTAAAGGCTACCCATAATGGGATGGACCGGCCCGTATTGACAGCTCTACTAGTGAGTAGCAAATCTGAAAGAGAAATGTGTATCTAATGAAAAATCATGCAGAAAGAGAGGGAGGGAGAGAGAGAGAGAGAGGGGGTGAGGGGGCAGGGGGGAGATTCTTACCAAGTGAAGGAAGTTCTTGTTTAAGAAAAGCACTTCCCTTGAATGACTAGGCAGAAATGGTGTTGTGGGGGGGAGTGTAATTTGATTATATATGAGAAAGTGTTAGGTCTAAGGTTTCACATACTAATTTTGGATGATAACAAATTGACTTAATTTAATAAAAGAACATTTACTTGTTGTAAATTTGTTTTTGGTGAAGAATTATTTAATGAAGAAGAATTTGGTGAAGATCTAAACAAATATAGAAAGGAAGATATTATGAGATGGAATTTCAAGAGAAGATACCTAAGGAAGAAAATAACTTTCCCAAATCAAGATACAAAAATCATGGAAAGAATATTTACTACGATCCTATGAAAGGAAATATTCTACAGAAGGAAAAGATCAAGATCAATCTGTTACTTAAGGAAGATCAAATAATTATGTAGTACCAAGATATGTCTGAAGTCTCAAGTTCACAAAAGATTTCATATTCAGAATGATAAAACTTTAATTTCAAGAAGATGGTTCAAATCAAGAAAAAAGAAAACTCAAGGGAGTTCAAATTATTGTCATCATCTTTATTAGCTTAACATAAGGAATCAAGAAAGGAATGCCAACAAAATCATTGAAGCAAATATTTTGTGCAATCAATTGAGGAAAGAATTCATCAAAGAATGAAGATATTACTTCAAATCTAAGATTCACTATATCAAGACAAATAAAGCAAACAAGCAGATTCCTTGGAGCATGATGAACCACTATTTAAAGAAGAAGTATTGAATTGATTCATCACACATCCATATATACTTTCGTCTCAACCACTCTCAATTTTCTTTACTCTACTCTTCATAAGCATTAGAATTCATTGTCGATTTATTGTGTTGTCAAAAGAGAGAAAATATTGTTTGGTGAGGCATTGTATTGAGAAGTTGTCATTGCTTGTTCCTTTGGTGAAGCTAGTGAAAACCAAAGAGTCATTATTAGTGAGCGAGTAAAAAATATTGAAGATAAGGGAAATTAAAGATATGAAACAGGTTGAACAACATGGTTCAATCAATGCACAATTGGAGTTAGAGTCACACTAGAATTAGGCTAATACTCATAATGACTAGGCTGCTACTTCTTGTACTAGTTGAAGTTGACTAGGATTAGATTACGATTAGTATTAGATTATTTATAATTGTAGTATTATTGTAGTAGTAATAGTTATTAATATTGTCCAATCAATGTACAAGTAGAATTAGAGTAACATTAGGACATATCGACTAGGCTACTACTAATTCTTGTACTAGCTGAAGTCGACTAGGATTAGATTACGGCTAGGTTTAGATTATTTATAAGTGTAGTATTGTTATAGTAGTAATAGTTATTGTAGTATGACTCTAAGTATAGTGAGCTTAGGACTCTACAATTCACTCCTTATATAAGGGGTATGTACTCAACTTTTTTAATCTTCAATACAATCCTTGATTTCTCTTATACTTACGTGAGAATTCTATATGGTATCAGAGAATTAAATCTCTTCCACTCGGTAAAGTATTGATAAAAAAAAATATACGTTCAAATTGTAATGACCCCCTCTACCAACATTCTGTCTACCTCCTCACTTCACCACCTTATTGTTGTTTGCTCCATTAAAATTAAGCCAACAAACTATCTTATATGGAGGGGACATAAATGTCAAGTTATTGATTCAGATGATGAGACTAACATATCTCATCAAAGAAAAATGAACTAACCAAAAGTAGTTTTTCCACTGAAAAGACTGTTGAGAAAGTTATAGTTGTTGAGAAGGATGCAAAAGATATTAGCAGTATTAATGATCAGAAGGAGAAATATGTGTTGCTAAGGAGTTGGATCTCATGCATCTTGACAGAAGAAAACATGTACGTAATTGTGGGCTGCTCAACTTCCAAGGAGATGTGGAAATTCTTAGAAGAATTGTATCTTCAAACAACATTAGATAAGGAGTTTCAGCACAAACAACAATTGCAAAATATTAAGCTAGGAACAAAAGGGATTGATGAATACATCAATAACATGAAGAAGAAGTGACACATCAATAACATTTCATTCTTTGCCCAAAGGGGAAGGGAAAGAGAAAACAACAACTTCAACTCCAGAGGAAGAGGCTTTAAGCCTGCTGGACGGGGAACGGGTTCTCAAAACAATAAATATGAACCAATTTCTCCGAACAATCAAAGTTTTTCAAGTGGAATAAGAAGAGGAATAATACTGAGTCATATCAAATTTGTGATAGGAATAACCACATTGTTCTTAAGTGCTTTTATAGGTGAGAATACTTTTATCAATCTACAGATGAACTACCACAAGCATTAGTTGATGTCAATATGTGCATCACATGATAACCAGCCACAATGCAAGGAAACACCCCTTATCACTTGTTTCATACCAAAACATTGGTGAAGCAATTCTTTGTTGGGTTTCGAAGCAAACTAAAAGTAATTGATCCTCCACTCTCTGGCTTGAGGCGAAGTGTTGAAGATAAGGGAAACTGAAGATATGGAACAGGTCAAACAATATTGTCCAATCAATGTACAAGTAGAATTAGAGTAACATTAGGACATATCGACTAGGCTACTACTAATTCTTGTACTAGCTGAAGTCGACTAGGATTAGATTACGGCTAGGTTTAGATTATTTATAAGTGTAGTATTGTTATAGTAGTAATAGTTATTGTAGTATGACTCTAAGTATAGATAGCTTAGGACTCTACAATTCACTCCTATTATAAGGATTATGTACTCAACAGTTTTAATCATCAATACAATCCTTGATTTGTCTTATTCTTACCTGAGAATTCTACAAGAACCAACTGTTGTTCGTTGTTAGTGAGCGAGTGAACACCAATCTTTGTAGACGTTAGTAAGAATGTGGAAAACTATAAAGGTTGTACCAAATTAAAATTCCAAAGAGCTTAAGAGTAACCTCCTTGCAACCCAAGGAAACTGGACTAGGATACCATATTGGTTCAGAACCAATATAAAATATCGACTCTATTATTATATTATTCTCTCATTAATATTTATTAGGAATTTATGTTGTTTAAATCAAGGGACTAACAATTGTGTGCAACCTTTCTCATTATCATTCGACTGGATATAGAGAGTAGTTGACTATCAGTTTACTGGATCTAGAAAGTAGTCAATAAGATTTTAAAAGGATTACAATTCACCTCCTATTGTACTTTCAGAAGGAACAAGTGTAATCTAATTATATGAGATGGAGCAAGTGTATTTCGGCTTTATATGAGAAAGAACAAGTATCTATGTTTTTCATTTACTTACCTTTAATTTGGCACTTTCAAAGATGCATTTCATTCTATTTCCTTTGTAAATTTCACTTGGTCAAACCTAAATAAAGAACTTCACCATATATAGAGCATTATTGAAAACAAGAGAGACATGCATATGGTGTTTATTGACCTTGAAAAGGCTTATGACAAAGTCTCGGGGATGTCCTCTCTAAGTGTTTGGAGGTTATAGATGTCTTGATGGTTTATATTAGAGCAACAACAGACATGTACAATGGAGCCAAGACTCGGGTTAGAATGGTGGGAGGTGATCGGAGCACTTCCCAGTTGACATGGGGCTATATCAAGGAACAATTCTTAGCCCTTTACCATTTGCCTTGTCATTAGATGAGTTGACGCGGTCTATTCAGAAAAAGGTTCCATGGTCTATGTTATATACGGATGACATTGTATTGATTGATGCGGGATATAGATAATACTAGGTTGGAGGTTTGGATACAAACTCTAGAGTCCAAAGGGTTTAGGTTGAGAAGGACCAAAATAGAGTATTTGGTGTGCAAATTCAGTATTGCGTTGGATTAAGCCAATGTGGAAGTAAGCTTTTCCACGCAAAATATCCCCAAGAAATAAAGTTCTAAGTATATTGGGTCGTAAATCCAAGCTAGATGGGACATCGATGATGATGTCACACATCACATTGGGGCGGCATGGATTAAATAGAGTCTTGCCTCTAGATTCTTGTGTGATAAGAAGGTACAACCTAAACTCAAAGGTAAGTTCTCGAGAGTTGTGGTTAGACCATCCTTATTGTATGAGGTAGAGTGCTTGCCAATCAAAAACTCACATGTTCAGAAGATGCATGTTGCAGATATGGGATGTTGAGATGGATATGTGGGAATACTAGAAGCAACAAGATTATGAATGAGGTTATTCGAGAGAAGGTGGGAGTAAACTTTGTGGTAGAATAGATGATGGGAGTGAGAATAGAATGGTTTGTGCATGTGAAGAGAAGGTGCTCTGATGCCCTAGTGTGGAGGTGCGAGAGGTTGCTTATAGGGGTACGCGGAAGGGCACAGGTTGACTGAAAAAAGTATTGGGGAGAGGTGATTAGACCATACATGACGCAACTTCATATTTCCAAGGACGTGACTCTAGATATAAACGAGTGGAGATCGTGTATAAGGATAGAAGGTTAGTAAGGGAAGATTGTTGTCTTGCCTAGCGAAGGTTTATACTTATTAGTGGCAATTGTAGTGTAGGCTTGTAGTTCTTGTCATATGTTGTTTATAGTGTTCCATTATCACATTAATTTGTTGTTGTTAGAAGGATAGAAGGTTAGTAAGGGAAGAGTGTTGTCTTGCCTAGCGAAGGTTTAGGCTTGTTAGTGTCAATTGTAGTCTAGGCTTGTAGTTCTTGTCATATGTTGTTTAGTGTGTTCCATTATCACAATAATTTGTTGTTGTTATTGTTTCTTTTTCTTATTAATTATATTGATATGTTCTCTTCATTGTTTTCCTTTTCCATTACTTGAGAGTTTGATGCACTTGAACCGAGATTACTCTTTTGGAAACAGTCTCTCTATCTCCACGAGGTAGTGATAAGGTCTTCTGATGACTGGTGTAACATAAAATGAAAAGGACTTGTGAATTGTTGTGACTTAAAAAATGGCTAATGCACCGCGCAAAGCATAGACATATTTACTAGTGTGTGTGTATATATAGATATATAAAGTAAATCAGAGAAAGTTAGATCAAACAGTTCCCTTCTAGGAAGATGAAATAAAAGAACTGGATAGGAGTAACAAATATAAAAATAAAGAATGACTTATAAAATTCTTCGAAGCATGAAAAAGAACAAAAAGTAAATAAAAAAAGCTCAAGACTCTTTTAGCGGAGTAACTACTTATACTAGATAAAGTATTTTGATAAAATAATCGAAATAGGCACAAACCATCTTCAAAATTAGATAAATATGTTTTCATTTTATTTAAATAAATGCTTAAAACTTAAAAACATATCACATTTTTCATTATGTAATTACATTTTCAATACAGCACCCCTCATGTGTAAATTTAATTCTTTTTTTCATGGAACCTAATGCATGAAATTTAATTTTTTGGTACAATGAATGGTAATAAAATTCAAACTCAAAACTTTTATGTGATCTTAAGTCATATTTTTTTTTTAAAATGTAATTGTCTCATCTGAAAGTTTTTAAATGTGAATCATGTGATAAGTTATTAATCAACGAATAAGCCTAGAGCCAAAGTCCAAATTAAAAAAGTAGGTGAAATTTGACCGAAAAAGGATAAGGTCAAAATTGAACATCATCACCTGCCAAGTTGGACATCTCCATATATATATTACCCTTATTTAGAAATGGGACTTCAA
>NW_006239049.1:328036-329634 GCF_000226075.1 Solanum tuberosum | reverse complement strand
GCTTGCCACGGGCCTCCCTACCCTAGTATATATATATGTCACAATATTCATCTTTACAAAGAAAAACTTGCCTAGATACTATAACTCATATATTTTTGCTTAAAAGATAAAAGAGAAAATACAGTATAAATATGGGAAATTGTATGAAAAAAGAATTGTCCGTAATAGAAACTAAGAAAGATTTCTATTGTCGCAAGACAATGAAATTAGCGGAAGATGGAGAAAATAATAAGGAAAGCATTCATTCGTCTACGACTAAAATAAAAGAGGTAAAGATAAAAATCACGAAGAAGCAATTATCGAAGCTAATGGGTAAGACAGACATAGAAGGTCTATCGATACATTAATTATTGACAAATTTGATGAACGTCGATGAAGGGCTTGATGAGTTACATCGTCATCGCTCATGGAGGCCTGCCTTACATACTATACATGAGGTCAATTAAGTCCCCTAGTGATAGGTCGACAAGAGGAAGTTGCTCGGATTCATTGATTTTATATTGTCTGTATATAGGAGATTTTTAGGTGTAGGGATTAGGAATTTGATTATTACCTTGTACATGAAAAAATGGACTTGGTTTAAGATTGTTAAACAATTCTTCTGTAAATTTCTCCTTCTAATTAATATAGTTTTTTTTTTATTTTAATTTAAACAGTTTACTTGTAGCTATGATTTTAGCAACAATTTCACGTCCGTGGCAATGAATTAACCAAAAAATAAATCTCACTAGAGGCTAATTGAAGAACTTTTCATCACTGATTTTGTTATTAATTAATTTTTTTGTCAAGGAATAGAATTCCATATCAGTTTAGAGACGGATTTAGTCAAAAGAAGTGTTTGATCATAAAATTTGATCAGATTTCGTCAAAATATTTTGAAAATCTGATCTTCAAATATTTTCAAGTTACTCAAAAATGAGCTTAGTCCAGTTTTTGTGAGAAATTTTACTTCCACTCACAAAACATCATACATATCCGTACATAAAAAAAGCACAAACAAGTGTCAAATAAAAGGATTAAAAATCTATAAGGAGGATACTTGGTCTAATATATATAGTAGTAGTCACTATGAAAGATAAATCTATATGTTGATTGCCTAGTTGCACATATTTATACTAGGATTGAGTGTGCATGCATAAATGTTGACTGAGATTATAGGATGGAAAAAGGGAAGCAAGAGCATTAAGAAAAAATTATCTTAAAATTCACAAGTGGTAGATTTTGCTAACTAAAAAGACAATGTCATTGCTTGCACTTTCCGTATCGTAATTTATCTACACCCTTGCACCTAATCTCGTGATGACTTTCTTTTCACAACAAGTATCATGACCCTCAATCAGTTATAACTTGCAGATAAGTCCAATTTTTTAAATTAGTTCGTTCCATAGACGACCGTTACTGATCGTATATGCCTTATACGACCCCTAAGGCCAGATACCAATTGGAACCTTCTTAGTTCCAAATAACTTGCTTCAGTCCCTTCAGTCGGGACTACGACGTCTAGTTCACTTCGTTGAGATACCAATTGGAATCGGGATATACCAATTGGGCTCAACTCATACCACAAGCGACAATAGTTGCTAATCAAGCCCCACAAG
>NW_006239049.1:324355-327195 GCF_000226075.1 Solanum tuberosum | reverse complement strand
TCACGCGGCTATCCCAATAAGTGAAACAGATGCAAGTAACCACAATATTATAAAAACAGGCATATACTGAATATATACAATATTAGTCATCTTTTCAGGATCAATGTAGCCTCCCACGTTCTCAATAATACACATTGGTTATAAATTTAGAGCAACATACAGTCTTCTAATATCAATCATCATTAGATATGAATGTAATCATCACAAGTAGAGACACAACACAATTCAATGGTCCTCTTACGGAACCCAATTCAATAGTCCTCTCATAGAACCCACACCCAAACTGTTAGCATATCGGAACGTGGTACCCGATCCAATGTTTATGCCGGAACGTGGCAACCGATCCCATGTTTTATATCGGAACGTGGCAATCGATCCCATATTTATGCCGAAACGTGGCAACCGATCCAAGTTAGTGTGTCGGAACGCAAAACCCGATCCATTCAACAAAACACAATCACAATCACAATGTATATTCTCACAATCATATAACAAGAGGTGATTCATGACATACAATTATTCAATTATCCTCATTTACGATTAGGGTGATCAATAATGCAACATTCGCATACATACATGCATTATAATGAGCAATTACAAACATATACCACACCAACATGAAATCACAACCATCACCTACCTAGAATCCAAGCTTGAATCCCCTAAGGCGCTTGAATCTTCCCTTTCCGGATTCTTTCCGCTTGTTCTAGGTCTACAAACAACAATTTATACGCAAGGATCAACAATCAAAGGTCTAATTTTTCGGATTATAACAAACCCAATAACCCTAAACCAAACCCTTGATCCCCATACCCAGATTAGGATTTTTTTCACCATAATTTCCAGATCAAAACCCTCCCCCATTAATAATTACCCATGAATTTACATTCTACGGATCGAAAAACGGATTCGGGAAGTGAAAACTTTACCTTTAGCCTCAAGAATGGTGGAAAACGGTCAACAAAACCCCTGGAGTCGTTCCTTAGCTCTCAAAGTCGAAAAGTGCAGAATAAAAATTTTTTGGGGTTTATTTACGACCTTAAGTCGCGTCGAACCCGCCACAGCGGTCCTCATCCCACTACAGCGGCCCCGCCCTGGCGGCAGAAATCCCGCCCCAACGGCTTGCACGGAACAAGAGAGCTATTTTTAATAATTCCAAGACCCCCATTTCACAACACACCTTTAACCAACGACGCTCAGAAAATATCGTTCACGCTAAGATCGATTTCGGGAGTTCTACTCACCCGAATTCAAATTCCCTAAAGTCGTACGGATTCCTTAACGACTTATCTAACTACTCATGTGATCAAAATCAGAATTAGATCACCTAATTGTTACCCGATTTCTCTAGACTCGCCTGACTCCGATTTCATCCAAATCTGGACTAGGTTAGGAAATTCCAAGTTACTACTCAAATGTTTTCTGGCCCCAATTCTTTCCCCATTTGCTTTTCCCTAACGACGGAAATCATGTCGTTACATTTATATATATATATATATATATATATATATATTATTAGTCTCTTTTTTCATTCTTTATTAAATTTGTGAGAGGTGGCACACTTTTCACGTGTAGACACACAAATATTATTGTTTTATCATTTATTCGAGATATAAGATTTAAAGTTGAAAGAAATATTGTTTTTGAAGAAAAATTCAAAAGGAAGAGTTAATAATAAACTATTAAAAAGTAGTAAGATATTTTAATTATTTTAAAGAAAACTTGTTTAACCATATGATTGGTAACTTGTTTAACCATATGATTGGTCAATCAATCACAAAACACCAATTCATAATTATAATGAAGTTGGGTCAGTATGTCAAATTGGATAAACTATTTGTGGCTCCTTTGCTTTGACTAATAATTTGACGTTTAGTAAAAGTATGTTCATTTTGTCACAATTTAAAAAAAATAAGAGCTCAATGTTGCTTCAAAATATTGAGTGCTGCTAAATTTATTTAGGCAAAATAAATTTAGAGACTCTGATCAACATGGGTATGGTTCAGTGGTGGAATTGTTTTGCCCTAATCAGATATCTTGAGTTCGAGCCTTGGGTATGAAGAAAAATCTATTGGGAGCGCCACCCCCATAATATTAAAAAGAATATACATTAAATTAATTAATTTTAAAAGTACATTGTCAAAAAGGTAAATTGGTAAAATGTAAATATTTTTCTTTAAAAAATAAATAGTTAAAACAATTCTTATAAAATAAATTAAAATTAAAAAGATTTATCAATTTATTTCTTCTTATTTTTTGAATGATAAATTTCAATCTAAAGTTGATTAATTCATAATTGCTTCTGGAAAGACAAAACATGAAATATAATTTGTGTAGAAATAAAGGAATAGTTAGTTGATAACTGTGTATAGATTAGTTAGTTAAGAAGGTTGTTATTAAGTTTCCAATTAGAAGTTGACAAGTGGATAAGTTAGTTAGTAACTAACTTTGTAAATGCACTGTATATAAGTGGATCCATTATTGAAAGGATCAGTTCAGAAGTGTGAATAATAAAAATCTCATCACAACACAATTGCTCTCTATTAGTTTCTTCTTTTTCTTCTACAAAGCTCGTCAATGGTGGCCTGAGTGCAGATTTTATCATGGTATCAGAGCACGGTGACAGTGCGTTCCATAGCTGATGAGCTTCTTCATCGTCTTCCTGATTTCCCCTTCTTGATTTCCTGATTTCCCCCCTTTTCTTTCTCCCTTGAAATTCTTGTTCTTCTTTACTGATTATCTTATTCAAAGTTTTTTTCAACAATGGGAGACAATTCGGCATCTGTTAGTACTGGAGTAACAGGTCCAAGAACAATTCCTCAATTGGATCGCAATGACCC